>NW_028229718.1:0-114166 GCF_053477565.2 Lygodium microphyllum | reverse complement strand
CACCTACTGAACAGACCAGCTTTGACAAACTAAAGCAAAGATTAGTATCAGCACCCATCCTGAAACTTCCTGATCTTAGTAAGAAGTTTGAAGTGGTAAAACTGATGCCAACTCACTTGCTTTAGGATGTGTACTTATGCAAGAAGGTCATCCCGTAGCATATTCTTCAAGAAAATTGAAGAGCCATGAAATGAATTATACTACCCATGACCTGGAGCTGTTGGCTGTCATCCATGCTCTCAAACTTTGGAGACATTACTTGCTAGGTAACAAATTTTCCTTAGTAACGGACCGCAAGAGTCTTAAATGGATTTTCACCTAGAATGAGCTCAATATGAGGCAACGCCGATGAATCAAAGTGATGGAAGAATATGATTTTGAAATCAAATATAGGCCTAGAAAAGAGAATCCAGTTTTGCCGATGCACTCAGTTGCAAGGCATTTCTAAATTCTCTTATTTTGCAAGATCCATCAATAGCAAGGTCTCTAGCCACAAAGGTATCAATGCCAAACAACCCAATTCTTGAGCTAGCAAAAGAAGGGGCATATCATGACCCAGTTTATAAAAAAATGCTAAGGGAGATCCCCATCAAGGATCAAGACCCGAAGCTAAAGACGAAGTATCAAGATTTCTCCATTAGTAGTGGACTTGTCTACTTTAGGACAAGATTATGTATCCCTACAAGCCAAACTCTCAAGCAGAAGATAGTTTGGGAAGCCCATGACTCCCCTTTCTTAGGGCATCCTAGTTATTTCAAGACCTTAATACGGTCAAAAAGAGCTATTTTTGGGAAAGGTTCAAGGGAGATGTACTCAAATATGTCACGAAATGTTTGTCTTGTCAACGCATTAAGGCAAAACATGTTAAAATGCCTAGGAAATTGCAACCACTTGACATTCCATAAATGAAATGGGAGTTCATTAGTATGGATTTTATTGTTGGCTTACCCCAAGTTCAGGGAGGATATAACTCTATTATGGTTGTAGTAGATATGCTCACCAAGGTCGCACATCTCATCCCTGTCAAGACGAACTATAAAGCTTCAGACATCACAAGATTATTCATCAAGAAAATATTCAAACTTCATGGGTTACCTAGAAGAATCATTAGTGATCGTGACTCTCTTTTCACATCACACTTCTAGAGGGCTATCTTTGAGGCTATTGGGACTTAACTATGTTTCAGTATAGCTTACCATCCCCAAACGAATGGTCAAATAGAATGAGTCAATCAAGTCATTGAAGATATTCTTAGGGCATACTGCTATCGCAAACCCAAAAAGTGGATTCAATACTTACCACTGCTTGAGTTTTCCTACAATGCTTCTTACCAACAGAGTATCCAGATGACCCCTTTCCAAGCGTTGTATGGGCATGATTGTCGTACCCCCTTGAACTTCTCAGATCCAACTTTGAGGATAGAAGCTTCAAGACAGATGCTGGAAGACATGGATGATCAAATCAAATCAATAAGAAAAGACATTCAAGCTACCAAGGATAGACAGAAGGCTTACGTTGACTTGAAACGGCAAGACACATCCTTCGTCAAAGGTGATATGGTCTTCATCCGTGTACGCCCTAAAAAGAGGGAGTACAAGAAGCTAAGTCCAAGGTATTGTGGACCTTATAATATCATCAAGTGCCTAGGGCCTAATGCTTACAGACTACAGCTGCCTGCAACTCTAAAGATTCATAATGTATTCCACGTTAGCCTATTGAAAAAGTATCTACCTAATTTGAATCATGTACTTGATGAATGATCAAGAAATTGTAATACCTAGCCAAGGAGTCCTTGAGCTATGGCCTGATAGAATCCTAGATGTTAGGGAGAGGTATTTGAGATCAAGGATCTTGAGAGAATACCTCCTCCAATGGAAATATTATCCCGAAGAGGATGCCACCTGGATGGATGAAAATACTCTCAACCAACAATACCCCCATATCTTCTCGAGATGAGGACATCTCAATTCCTCTAAGAGGGAGAGGATGTAACATCCCCCATGCATATGAACCCCCCCTTTTAAAATTTTTTAAATTAAATTCAATTTTTTAACCTCCCTCTCTCTCTCCCCGCCAATAGCATGTTGGGGGGAGAGAGAGGGGGAGTAAAGAGAGAGAAAGGGGGGCATGCAGCCCCCCTAGGTGGAGGGGTGGCGGTCGTTAGATGGCTATCTTCCCCCTAATATACCACCCGCTCCCCACTATAAGGGGATCCCCCTCCCTCGTCACCAGACACAGTGCCCCCCCCCCCCACCCATCATCATTATCATATTCATTTTTCTCCCCATCCTCAGCATGACCCCCACTATCAGAAACCAAAAAGGAAAAAAAAGCTTCCAAGAAGCTTCCTCAAAAGTGCATTCTTAAGGGTGCTTCACTAGCGGATCGAGAAAAGGGGCTCAGTTTGTCTGCAAAGGGAGTTCCTTGCAGGAAGGGAAAACTCCCAGCTTGCAGCAAAATTCTGCACACCCTCCACCTGTCCAAGCCTCGATTGCGATGGCCCCAAAACGCCACACAAGAGGAGCACACAGGGAGTAAGAGGGGCACATGTAGGAGTCCCCACCCGAAGCATGAAAGCCGATAATACCCCTCTTGCGGAAGTTCAGGTTCCATTAAATTCACCTTCAACATTTCCGCATGATATGGGTACAATAAGCATAAACTTGCATAGGGTAGTCGTAATCGTATTGAAAATTTACTATGATTGAACACTTTGTTTTCAAAGATCATAGGAATGTTTGGGAAATTTTATTGCATCACACGGTACTTAGAATTCCCGCACCCTCTATGTGAAAAGGTTGTGTATTTAGAAATAGTTTGATGGCACGAGTATTGATGGTTGTAGGAGAGGGTTTGAAAATTGTCAAGAATCGCGTGGTGGGGGGACTTGCTCAAGATGCTGCACCGAACACACACAGAATGCACAAGGAGAAGCTTACTCAAGAGACAACAAGAGAGATGGAGGCCAAAACGTTTTCTTGCTGGTTTCTTCTTCTTCTTCCACACATTTACAATGTACACAAAGTATAAATAAGATACAACATAAAGGAAAGTGGCAAACTAAGTCAAACAATGCATAATTGACTACACTAGTCGATTGGCGCTATAACTATGCCAGCTGTGAATAGGTGTAACAACCTAAATATAGTAAATAATGAGTCAGTGGCCATGTGAGAGTCATAATGACCACTGACGTGCTAAGTGTAGACCTGTGGACCCATCTAACCAGGCGGTCCATCATTAATGTCTGCATGTGTTGAGCTTGTCATTTCAACACTCCCCCTCAAGCTCAACTGCATCTTTGCAACTCCAAGTAAGCTTCGAAACTTTTGAAGCTTCTCTGTACCCAATGCCTTCATGAAGATGTCAGCTATTTCATCTTCTGTGCTGACATACACCAAGTCAATCTCACTTGCTAGTACCTTCTCTCTCACAAAGTGGTAGTGTACCTCAATATGTTTTGTCCTGGCATGGAACACAGGGTTCCTAGCCAACTGTATACTGCTCATGTTGTCACAATAAATGACAACTGGACCTTCCACCTGCACATATAAATCAACCAATAACTTTTGTAGCCATACTACCTCACATGCTACTATAGCAGCACCTCTATACTCAGCCTCTATACTCAACAAAGCAATTGTAGGTTGCTTTTTGTTGCTCCAAGTAACTGTTGCACTACCAAGAGAGAATATGTATCCGTTGGTAGATCTTCTATCAGACATACTACCAGCCCAATCTGCATCTGTGTATCCAAACACCTGTACATCTGTACCTGCCTCATAGAAAAGTCCATAATGTAATGTGGACTTCACATATCTCAATATGCGTCTGACTGCATCCAAATGTGGCTTTCTAGGTACTTGCATAAACTGACTCACAAGACCAACAGCGTAGCTCAAAGTCTGGCCTTGTAATGGTCATGTACATCAAACTCCCCACTATCCTCCTGAACATAGTAGGGTCTTCTATCTCATCCCCAACATCAACACTCAACTTTACATTCTGCTCCAATGGGACTAAAAGTGGTTTGCATGCTGTCATACCATACTTGGACAACATATCTAAGCCATACTGTCTTTGGGACAGCCATACACCATCATCACATCTGATCACCTCAATGCCAAGGAAGTACCTTAGCTCACCTAAATCCTTCATCTCAAACTTCTTCTTCAAAAAGTCGACTTCAACAATCCCACTATCACTATCACCTGTAATAATCAAGTCATCCACATAGATGACTATGATGACCAAACCTGCATCTCCCTTTCTCACATAAAGTGAGTGATCAGCATCAGAAACATAAAAGCCAATATTGACAAGATACTCTCTGATCTTGATAGACCATGCTCTAGGTGCTTGCTTAAGCACATAGAGCGCCTTCTTCAACCTGCACATATACGTGGGATGCTCTAAATCTTCATAACCTGATGGCTGATCCGTATACACTTCTTCCTGCAAATCACCATGCAAGAAGGCATTCTTCACATCCATTTGCTGCAACCTCCAACCTTTGGCTATTGCCAAAGAAATCACACATCTGATAGTTGCCATCCTAGCAACTAGATTGAAGGTTTCATCATAATCTATGCCATATGTCTGGGCATAGCCTTTTGCAACCAGCCTAGCTTTGTACCTACTAATAGAACCATCTGCATTGTGCTTAATCTTATAAACCCACTTACATCCAATAGCTTTCTTGCCCTTCGGCAATGATACTAGATCCCAAGTCTTATTGGCCTCTAATGCAGCCATCTCCTAATCCATTATTGCATCCCAATGAGTATGACCAACAACATCCTCAAAACAAATGGGCTCAACATCCTCAACTAGTTTCACCATATAAGCATAATGGTGAGATGCATAACCTTCAAAACCAAATCTTTTAACAGGGTATCTGACCTTGCTAGATCTGCGTACCACCGGATCACTCAGTGGAGCCTTTACATTACTATGAGCTCTCTGTACACTTGGTGTCCTGACAGAAGGAATGCCAAGCTCATCATCCAAGCTCTCTAAGCCACTGGAGTCTCCATCAAGAACTGCATCAATGCCATCTGACACTTTATTCTTTCCTTTGTCTTTACCTCTAGTGCTACTAGATGCACCTGAAGATGTAGAGCTACTCCTTAGTCTCCCAGACCAAGGACTACTAGATGATGTCTCTGGTCCACTAAGAGTCCATGATTCTTGCTTTTCAGCCTGCACATGAGTGTCATGATCATCATCATCATCCAATGCATCACCACTAGATGCATACCAATTGCTCATTTCATCAAAGATGACATCCCTGCTTACTTTGAACTTACATGTGATAGGGTTATAACAGCAATACCCTTTCTGCTCTAAAGAGTATCCAATAAAGACACATTTTTCTGCCTGTGGATCAAGCTTCTTCCGTAGCTCATCTACCACATGAACATATGTAACATAGCCAAATACCTTCAAGTGCAATACATCAGGCTTCTTGCCAGTAAAGCATTCTTCAGGAGTCATCCCATGAACTACAGCTGTGGGAGTTCTGTTCATAATATAAACAGCAGTATGAATAGCCTCAGACAAAAAATGCTTAGGCATATTCTTTTCAGCCATCAAGGTGTGTGCAACTTCTGCAATATGCCTGTTTTTCCTTTCTGCAACCCCATTTTGCTGTGGGGTATACCTGCATGTGAACTGTCTCTTTATCCCATGAGACCTCAGAAAATCACTGAACTCATTCAAGAGGTACTCTCCCCCTCCATCTCACCTCAAGCACTTTACTTTCAAACCTGTTTCTCTTTCAACTGCAGCCTTGAAAGTTCTAAAGTGCTCAAACGCTTCACTCTTTTCCTTCATAAAATATACCCACAGCTTTCTAGAACAATTATCAATGAATGTGACAAAGTATGAACTACCTCCAAGAGATACATTTTGTGTAGGCCCCCAAATGTCTGTATGCATAGCATCAAGGATATTTCTGCTTACATCTCTGTCATGTGAAAAGGGTTGTCTTGCCTTCTTACCAAACTGACATGCTTCGCATACCTTATGAAATTTTGCAACTCTAAATGTAGGCAAACCTGTAACCAACCCTTTGGACTGCATTAATTTCAGCCTTTGTACATTTGCATGTCCAATGCGTTTGTGCCAAATTTCAATATCTGCAACAATGCCTTTTCCTTTAGCATACATAGCAGCATTCATAGTAGGAATTCCAGCATCTAGAGTAAACATACGTCCAACTCTACTTCCCTTTGCTACCAACCTGCATTTGTCATTGAAGTCTTCTACAAAGCAGCCCTTTGCATTAAATCTGACTTGCAACCCTTGCTCTACCATTTGACCGACTGACACCAAGTTCTTTGTAATAGATGACACATGTAATACATCTGAAAAACTCTTTGTCTTACCATCATGCAAGGACAAGGGAACTTTTCCAATGTGTGAAATTGGGTGGCATGAATCATCACTCGTCTGCACATAACCTGCATTTTGCAAATCCTGCATCTCTTCAAACCATTCTGCATGGCTGGTCATATGATTGGATACACCTAAATCAACATACCAAACATCATCATGTGTTCCCTTTCCTGTAACAGCATTCAGCATATGCTGCATAACAAACACATGTTCATTTTTGTCTTCATTCTGTCGTGAAGACGATGCATAGCTTCCCTTTTGCTGCAACTTACCACTGCGAATATCATCTTTCTTAGCATAACATTGGGCTGCAATATGACCTATTTTGCCACAGTAGTGACACACAATACCAGAGTTGTTAGAACCTCTGTTCTACCATCCACCTCTTCCTCTAAAGCTCCCCCTGCCTCTAAGTTACCATGACCTCCTGAAACCTGCATATCGCCAAATTGTTAATTCAATCTGTTTTGCTGATTGTCACTACCACGTCCTGTACCACAGCCTCTTGAAGAGAACCTTCCACGTCCCCTTCTTGAAGTGGAGTAGAAAGCTTGGACCTGTTCACCACTTCTTTTAGATGTCTCACTCTACATGTTGATCTCTTCAGTGATCACAAGGGAGACCAACTCATCAAATCTGGAAATGACTTGTATGTCAGATGAGGCCTATGTGACTAGATGGCAAAAAAGTAAACGTTGTGGGTCTAATATTTGGGTTAGATGGAGTAGTTAAGTTGGTGGCAACTCGAGGCACATTGCATCAAGTTGCGGAGTAAGGGAGTTATCAGGGGTAAGTGGAGGCTCATATGGTAGGTCAATCAGGTTGACCTAGCCAACTTTGCAGGCTATAAAAGCTAAACCCCTTCACAACCATCCATCATCTATCTTTCACCGAGTCAGAGTTGTTCTAGATTCTGCAGTTGGAGGATCACTCACCTTCGGCTCCTTTTCTTCACCTGAAACAAACTCATAGAGGTCTTTTCCAATAAGGAAGTTCATGACACGGAACTTCCATGAAGGGTAGTTGTTCTTGTCGAGCTTCTCAATGATGGGGTTTTCACTGTTCTCTACCATTATCACAAAATTAATACCAAACAGTAAGCAAATCTTCTGCAACCCTCGACCTGTAGTGCACAGCAATACATCAAACAGCCTTTTTCATTATATGCTCAACGATACATGCAATCTACAACCAGTTTGCAGATAAACCTTGTGTTTATTTGCTGGTAAACACCTTTCAACTTATATGGCAGACACATCTGAAATCTGTAACCTGTCAAGAATCGCGTGGTGGAGGGGATTGCTCAAGATGCTGCGCCGAACACACACAGAATGCACAAGGAGAAGCTCACTCAAGAGACAAGAAGAGAGATGGAGGCCAAAACGTTTTCTTGCTGATTTCTTCTTCTTCTTCCACACACTTTACAATGTACACAAAGTATAGATAAGATACGACATAAAAGGAAAGTGGCCTACTAAGTCAAACAATGCATAACCGACTACACTAGTCGACTGGCGCTATAACTATGCCAGCTGTAAATAGGTGTAACAACCTGAATATAATAAGTAATGAGTCAGTGGCCATGTGAGAGTCATAATGACCACCGACGTGCTAAGTGTAGACGTGTGGACCCATCTAACCAGGCGGTCCATCATCCATGTCCACATGTGTTGAGCTTGCCATCTCAACATAACCTGTGCACATGTATACGGTAGACACAACTAAAATTGCAAGGTATCTCGAACTACTGTCCGCAACCTTGCGGCCCTAAAATGGGACCTGAAACGGTCTCAGATGCCCAAAATAACTGCGGGAAAGCCCTAAAGGCTTAATCTGCAGAATATAGAGCGCTCTTCGCGCACACCAAATCTCACTACAATCTGAGATTTTTACTCTGCCCTACTTCCAGTGCCTCCATAGGCACTATCCAAGAGAAAGAATGCAAGAATGGGAGAGCTTCTTACCCGTGGCTTGCTTGCTCGAACATTGCTTCTTCTCCTTCACTTCAGCCCTTGAAATCATCCTCTCTCAGTGGCGTGGCTCTGATAGCATGTCAAGAATCGCGTGGTGGGGGGACTTGCTCAAGATGTTGCGCCAAACATACACAGAATGCACAAGGAGAAGCTCACTCAAGAGACAACAAGAGAGATGGAGGCCAAAACGTTTTCTTGCTGGTTTCTTCTTCTTCTTCCACACATTTACAATGTACACAAATTACAGATAAGATACAACATAAAGGAAAGTGGCCAACTAAGTCAAACAATGCATAACTGACTACACTAGTCGACTGATGCTATAACTATGCCAGCTGTAAATAGGTGTAACAACCTGAATATATTAAGTAATGAGTCAGTGGCCATGTGAGAGTCATAATGACCACTGACGTGCTAAGTGTAGACATGTGGACACATCTAACCAGGCGGTCCATCATTAATGTCCGCATGTGTTGAGCTTGTCATCTCAACAAAAATTATAAAACCCTCCCTATTTGGCTAAATCACATAGACTACATCTACATTGATTGCTCTCACTTTTATAAAAAAATATTTTTAAAATTGAAAGGGACTTTATACCTCCCCCTTCTATGTGGATATATATATGAAATCAATCCCCCCATAGAAACTTGATTGCTAGGCTTGAGATAAGCCTTTGATTTTATGAATGTAAAGGATGTTGTTTGTCTTGGGAAGAGGAGTGAAATACCGAGTTAAATATGAAAGAGAAGTTTGGAACCACAAAGTGAGGGACAAAGACTTGAATTGGTAGATAAAAGAAGGAATTTATGATGATGATGATGATTCTTATGCATGTATGGAACCCATGGACTAATAATGATGACTCCACCAATTAAACCTCTACTCTAATATCAATGTTGCTAAATAGATCCTTAAACCACAAATTGACGACCCAATTGCACGAATTAAAATTGCACACAAGAGGAGAATAGAGAGAAGAGAGAGGAGAGGAGAAGAGAGAAGTAGTAGGCTAGTTATTGTTCACATTGAAGGAGGAAAAGAAGACCTAGGAGGAGTCAGTAACTAATCGAAGGGAGTTCATCTCTTCTGGGTACACAACCAACATGTATGCTCTCATATGATCTCTATTCTTCCTTACCCATATTTGTTTGGGACTATCTTGAAGGCACACTTTTTTGTGGTTCTTCTCACCATGTAGGGCTCTCGGCTTGAAAGAGACTCCTCAATCAAGTAGGACACTATGGATTATTTGCCCTTAGCTTAGACTACTTGAGATCTTGAACTACCTACAAACCCTAACCCAAAGAAAAAGGGGAAACAAGCAACCTAGCTTCCCAAGCCCTTGGAATCTCACCAAGTCGTGAATGATCCAGGATCAAATGCTGGGAGCATTTGGGAAGAAGGAATCACACCTTAGCAGTTGGTTGTACGAACGAACACAGAAATGATCGTGATTGTACACTTAGGTACATTGTTTAAACTTCTTTGCTCAAGGAACAAATTCAAGGCCAAACGCTTAATGCTTCAATTTAATAGTGTGGAGGGAGAGGCAGGTTCAGTTACCTCCGAGTGTTTGCCTGGCCCTATCCAAGGAGGTTGTTAGCCGCTCCGGGTCCATGGACCGACCCCGCCGCGAGAGGTCTCTCCGTGGGTGTTGCTTGGAGCGGGAGGACACTTGGGTGCCAGGGGAGGTTCTGGCCGTAAATTCCTTGCCTTTGAATCCCACGCAAGAGGCTGATGTGACTCAAGATGGGATCTCGAGGCCCGTGTACTAGTCTATGGGCGAAACTTGGAGCAGCAATCCTGTTGATTGCTGGGATAGCCTTCGGGCATGATACTTGATGTATTCCAGGACTATGATAAATAAAGATCAGATATTTAAAAAAGGAACTTGCTTGACATTGTTTTTGTGTTAGTGCCTAAGTTACGTGAAGGAACCCGTATTTAAATTGATTAATTAAGGAAGCTGCCTTTGCATGTCATACATAATGTGGTAGGTAATTAGATAACTAAGAAACCCGAGGAAAGTGCAGTGGACGTGACTTGGGTCCATCCTACGGAAGGGTGGTCCCAGTTAGCTAGGAACTTTTCTCAAAAGACATGATAACGAAACTGTGAAGACCTAGAGTTAGTTGAATTAGGATCCCGATTTATACTGTTTTAGGGAAGCGGAATGGGACTATGCCTTATGGGCAGAGAGGTTGAGCTTCGCATCCCTCTTGTTTCCCATTCTCCATGAACTAAGTGCAGCATAAATCCGCTTCGACTTTGTTGTTCCTACTCAAAGTGGGTCATCTGGAGCTCAGTGCTAGCTACTTCCTAGAGACTTGGCTGATAGGAAAGAAACCCTGACTTCAGGTCGGTCCTAAGTGGGAACGGCCGGATACTTTCGCTTCGGGACAGACTCGAGAATGCCTAGATCGCAAACCATGTGACATTCCTTGCGAGCACCAGGTGGCGCTTTCTAGACTCCCCTCCCGATGGGCTACTAAGACGTGCCCCACAAGTGGACACGTTACAAAAATGTTCCTTTGAGTATGCAAGATGGTAAAAACTAAGTGCTTAATTGATGTGTTGTATGTACTAAATATTACAAAAAACTTGGCTTCTATTGGTTAGATAGTAGAACATGAATTGCAAGTTCTATTCACATTTTATGGTTATTATATAAAAGATCCTAAAAATAATTGCAAGTTGATTGCAAAAAGGAAACATGCTAGGAGATTATTTACACTTGATATAAGTTTGTGTGAAATGGATGATGGCACCATGTCTACACAAGGTTTAGGTATTGTGGATGATATTGAAATTTGGCATAAGAGTATTGGTCATGTAAATGTGTAATAGCTAGAATACATATAGTTAAAATAGATTGTGGATGGCTTGCCCAAATTTAGGGTTGTGGGATGCATAAAGTATGTAAAGCATGTCAATTTGGAAAGCAAGCAAGGCATGCATTTCCACATGAAAATCATATATGCAAGAAACTAATTGAATTGATATATTCTGATGTGTGGGGTCTTACAAAGACTACAACTTTGAGTAGTTACATACGTTGTGTTTCTTTCATTGATGACCATACTCGTAAAGTATGGGTTTACTTTATGCATGAGAAAAGCTTTAAGGCTTTGGTTGAGAAGGAGTTAGGGTAGCATATTAAATGTCTAAGGTCAGATGGAGGGGGAGAACATCTCCAATGAGTTTTTTATTTTTAATAAAAAATAATATACATATAATCCACAACAAAATGAAGTTGCTAAGTAGAAAAACAAGCATATTGCAAAGGTAGCTCATGTTATTGATGTCAGAAAGAAACTTGTCTCATTATAGGTTTCTCTCATGTTGATATTGATCCAAATGGCTCTAATCAGAGCTTGGATGAGGAGTTTGGGATTCCCTCCATTAAAACACCTATGTGGAAGGCATAAGATGATGCTAAAGTACTTGGTAGTGATCTAGGTCCAGCTAGATCAAGTAGAATAAGAAAGCCAATGCAGTGATTGACATATGATAGCTATATAGCTCATCACTATGCATACATGGCTAAGGTTGTATAGGATGCGGAATACACTTATTTGAGTATGCAATGGGTAATGAGTATTGGGATCATGCTATGGATTATAAATGTTTGCACTTATGGATAATTACACATGGGAGTTGGTGCCTTTACCTAAAGGCAAGAAAGTTATCGATTGCAAATGGGTTTACAAGGTCAAGTCCTAGTTTCCAAAGGGTATGCGTAGACTCATGGTATGGATGGTGAGGAGCCTTTTGTGTAAGTGATTAAAATGGCCACTATAAGGGCTATCATAGAAGTGGCTATCTCAAAAGATTCGATCGTGCATCAAATGAATATTAAGGATGCCTTCTTACAGGGGGGAGTTGCAAAAGAAAGTTGATGTGGAGCAACCACCTAGTTATGTGGATGAGAAACATACATATTATGTATGCAGAATTTGTAAGGCCTTGTATGGCATGATGATAGGATTGCAAAATTGTTGGTAAATCAAACTCAAGAAGACTAAATGTAAAGGGGGATAGCATCAGTTCACATGGTGAACATAGGACTAGATGTGTGCTTAAGAGTGTGAGTGACCTAATCTATGATGTAAGGCAGTATGCCCATGTGTGTGTAGGTTAGAATCTAGGAGAGAATCATGGAGAAATTAGAGGAGAGAATCGTGGAGTCATCGATGATGTTTCTCTCTTGTCTATATATATTATGACTCTCTCTTTGAATAATTCCATTCACTTTTGCGTGCCTTCCATTTCTTCCGTTGTCTCATTTTTCAAGATGGTATCAGAGCTCCAAGCATAAGGGATATAGAGCTAGAGGCGCATCTTCATGTCCTATGTTACCAGCCATATTCATTGTCTTCTCTCTATCCCTACTTACACTGTGATTACTGTGTCTTCTTAGTGATGTCTCATCATCATCACCACGTTATTGTTGCAGAGCTTATGGATATCATCGACGAAGAGAAGTAAGGCATCAAGCAAGAAGGATGTCTCATGAAGTGCAAAGGTAGGGTTGCAATCCCCTGTGGGAAGGATCGCTCGATTTCTCAAGTCTGGTAAGTATGCGGAGAGCGTAGGGGCAGGTGCCCCAGTGTATCTTAGGGTGGTGTTGGAGTATCTAGCGGCTGAGGTTTTGGAGCTCGCTGGTAATGCCTCCCACGATAACAAGAAGGCGTGCATCATGCCTCGCCACATCCAGCTCACCGCCTGCAACGACGAGGAGCTCAGCAAATAGCTAGGCCACGTTACCATCGCCAACAGCGACGTGTTGCCCAACATCCACTCCGTCTTACTCCCTCACTACTGTGCTTCAGCAACCCAACCCACATCCATTCCCTCTTACTCCCTCGCTGCTGTGCTTCAGCAACCCAACCAACCCACAGGTGTTTCAGTAGACGAAACCCCTTGAAGTCCACAACTATAGGTTCCAGAGTTGCAGATATGGCCGACTTCCTCCACACTCCCTACTAGTGTGGTTTAGCAAAGGACCCTCTCTTCAGTCATCATTGTATTAGAAAAGTATTTAATTACTTTTTTTTTGTCAAGATGCCTTTGAAAGATAATGACTTAAGCTTCAAGTTCTCTGGAACTTCATTTCATACATGGCAAACTAGGATCAAGTTGGTCCTCATGAAGAAAAGTTTATGGAATATTGCAAATGGAAAGGAGAAGAAGCCTCGAGATCCTGCTCAAGACACTGCATGGGAAGTTCCCAATCACAAAGCACAAGCCATAATCAAGCTAGAGTTGGATGATACCTACATCCATCATGTGGATGAATGCAACAATGCCAAGGACACCTGGGATGTTCTGAATACTCTCTTTGGATCCAAGTCAAAGAGTTCCAAGTTTGGACTTCTAGTTGAGTTTTCTGTCTTGAAATGAAGCCTCAAATCTCACTTGCTTCTCATTTGAATTACATGAAAAGTCTCCTAACTCAACTTGTCGGTATTGATTTACACATTGATGAAGATATCTCAATTGGTGTATTACTTAAATCCCTTCCTAGTCCTGAATATGACAATGTTGTAACAACCCTCACCAATATGCCAGATCCATGGCTAGTGGAAATAGAAGCTTCTTTGCTTGAGGAGGAGAAGAAAAATAAATTCAAGCAAGAATCTCTACCTGTTACTACAAGATCATCTACAAGAGAGGAAGTACTTTACCACAGGGGATTTTCTGGCAAAGGGAAATACAAGTACAATGACACCATCATTTGTGATTTTTGCCACAAGCCAGGCCACAAAGAGAGGGACTATTTTTTGAGGAAGAAAGTACAAAGAGCCTATCTCATGAGCATCATCGACAAAGAAGAGCATGATGAAGAAGAAGACCAAGAGCATCAAGAGGAAGAACACAAGAGTCTTAGCATGGAATTGAAGAAGAAGGGGGCCTCTAAAACTCCTTCAACTTCATTTGATGACCATTTATTTTGAATAAAGATGTAACCCCGGCACATTAACCTCGTCTTGATATTGTATACCAATTCCAAAGGTAAACTCATTATAAGTCATGGCTAAACCTCTGACCCAAGTCTCCTACACCTTCCACACCACTGAGAAACCATGTCCCTGCATTGGTCATGGATGACCAAGTCACGTCATGCCTAAACTATTGTACATCTTGAGTTTGAGAGGGGGTGTTGGTAAATCAAACTCAAGAAGACTAAATGTAAAGGGGGATAGCATTAGTTCACATGGTGAACATAGGACTAGATGTGTGCTTAAGAGTGTGAGTGACCTAATCTATGATGTAAGGCAGTATGCCCATGTGTGTGTAGGTTAGAATCTAGGAGAGAATCATGGAGAAATTAGAGGAGAGAATTGTGGAGTCATCGATGATGTTTCTCTCTTGTCTATATATATTATGACTCTCTCTTTGAATAATTCCATTCACTTTTGCGTGCCTTCCATTTCTTCCGTTGTCTCATTTTTCAAGAAAAATACCTTGTTAGCATGGAATTTTGTAGAGCAAAGGTTGATCACTGACTCTATGTTTATGAGAATGATAATGTATAGTAATTATTACTATATATATGTGGATGATTTGATCATTGTGGGTGATAATGAGACAAAGATTGACCATGTGAAGAGTCTTGTCAAGATTGAATTTGAGATGAAGGATTTGGAAGAGCTGCACTAGTTTCTTGGCATAAAGATAATCAAGAATCTAGAGCATATATAGTTGTCATAGAGACAATATACATTGGATATGTTGAAGAAGTATGGTATGGCTGATTGCAAGTCTATTTCTATACCTTTGGATGTTAATGATAAGCTCAATGCACATGATGATGACTTGATTGAGGATGTCACTATGTATTAGAAGATTGTGGACATCCTTATCTATTTGACGATCACTAGGTTAGACCTAAACTACATAGTTGTTTTGGAGAGTCAATTTATGAAGCTTTCACAGAAGCCACATTTGGATGCAGTGTAGTATATATTACACTATATCAAGTCCACATTGGACTATGATTTATTCTATTATGCAAGTGTATCATTGGACTTGTACAGTTACATAAATGCAGATTGGGTTGGTACTAATTCAGACAGGAGATCTACCAGTGGTTTTATGTTTCCCTTTTAGAGTGCTATTGTTACTTGGAGTAGTAAGAAAAAATTGATGTTTGCCTTATCTAGTACAAAGGTAGAGTACACATGTGCTGCAATTGTAGCATGTGAGGTAGCTTGGTTACACAAGCTACTTGGTGATTAGGGTATGCAAGTGGATAAGAAGGTTATCATTTCTTAGTAGTATTCAATTGGCTAGGAACCTAGTGTACCATGTTGTGAACCAAACTCATAGAGGTCCATTACCATTTCATTTGAACACAATATTAGTGAGTTTGGGAATCTCCCAATTCCCATTTCTTGAATACTAAAAAGGTGGCACCCGAATAACATGCATATAAGTTTCTTAAAACATATGATGTGACCTATCATTTGAAAGTGCTTGAAAATGGAGTCTATTGAGCTATAGAGCGCTCCATTTGGAGTTATAGTGTTCAAGTTATGATAAATCCAAATATTTGACCATGTGTCCCAAACTTATGGGAAATTCTCATATTCCCCAATATGGTGTTTTTGGGAGTAGGTTTTGATAGGTGGTATTAACTTGGTTTATGTTAGCATAGAGGATCATGTTGCTAACATTCTCACCAAGGCCTTGTGAGCTAAGAAGCTTCAATACTTCAGGACTATGCTTGGATTTCACAAGCTCATGCTCGGCTCGAGGGGGAGTATTGAGATGTTGAGCTCTACATGAGTTGGCATCCACTATGCATCTTGGTGATGTGGCATGATATTATTCACTGGTATATTAGGTGACCAACATGAGGATACCACCTCTTCTTTCCTTAGTAGATTTACACTTAGTGGCCCCATGCCACCTCTTCTTTCCTTAGTGGGTTCATACTTAGTGACCGCATGTACATATGTTGTGGTACTTTCATATTAGTTTTTTTATCATGTTGTAGACTTAGTTCTTTTGTGTGGAAGAAGAAGAAGATTTCAGCCCTATTTCTCTATGTTCTCAAGTCTCCATTGTTTTATGTATATGCTTTTGGTTTCTTCACCTCTCTCCCCTCTTGTCTATTTTTATTAATAGTAGCATCCCTCACTAAATTGCTTAGAAAGAAAACAAAAATCACATGGACATCATGATAGCAAGAGAGCTTTGACAAGCTATAGCAATGCCTCATTACCACTCCTATCCTAAAGTTGCTAAACTTTATAAAGGAGTTTGAGGTATTTACCAATGCTAGCTAGCATCATGGTACTAGGATGTGATCTTACCCAAGAAGGGCATCCAATGATGTATTCTTTATGCACGCTTAATATTGAGAAAAGAAAATGATGTATGACCAAATGTATGCCCCGAAGAGGCTAGAAGATAGACAAATAATGTATGCTCTAGAATTCCATAAGCACATTGAAGGAGAGTGGTTATTTTTCCAGTATTAGTTCCTTGAGAAAAAAGTACAAACAATGCTGCTAGTGGACAATCAGGAGCATTCCAGTGGTCATTTGTACGGCCAACTACTAAGGTGTGAATCCTTCTCTCTGAATACATCCAGCATTCGATCCGGGATCAATCACGACTTGGCAAGATCCCAAGGGTTTCATAAGCTGAGTTGCTTGTATACCCCTTTTTCCTTGGGTTAGGGCTTATACCCTATTGACCCAAATTGTCACCACCTTAGGTATCCTTATGTCTTAGTCAATAAATCCTGGACAACCTCGTCGCCCTAACCTGGTTCGTCAACTGCTTTTTTGGCAAATTCGTAACTCCCCTAACTTGGCAAATCAGCCCTAAGGAAAGGTGTTGTAGCAGGATAACTACTCATCCTCTAGAAAATTAGACTTGTAGTTAGAACTCACCAAACTTGTTCTAAGGAGTGGCAATACTATTTTGTGATTTAGACACAAGATCGTACGGTGTTGCAGCTTGTTGCACGAGATAGGTGTCAGCACCTAACTTGTGGGATTATTTTCTCATCACACGATATTCCTTGGTCAAGAATACCTTTGATCAAGATAAGGGCTTGGGAGTCCTCTTGACCCAACCCAACCCTAACCCTATTAGGTCGATAACACTTTGGCCCTAGGGTTCCTAAATTCATACGGAAGTCTAGTATTTGATGAATTGATCCTTAGGGAGAGAACCTTAGATCATTCTTGCATGGTCATTTAGCTAACCCTAGCATTCCGTGAATGTGGGTAGGACCCTTGAGGTTGGAAATATTAGGTTGGTATCCTAAGTGCGATACTAGGAAGAATTTTAACATGGCTTAACCCTATCTAGCACATTGAGGTGTTTGTCGTACTAACTATTTGCGCCTTTATGAATCCCATGTGAGTTACACAATTACAAGCAATTTACCTAATTGATCTAATTGTCTTACGACAAGAGGTGATCTTTCCTTAGAGATGCAAATACTTTCCCTAAAAGATGTAAATGATTGCAAGATGTAAGAGATGTATCATTCCATGCGAGTATGCAACTTCAAACCATAGACCTTCTACTTTTATGCAACTTATAGTGATCTCTCTTTTCCTTGCCCTATGCAATATTGATTGACATTCAAAGCTTGTTCTTTACGTTTTATGCATCGAATTCAAGCTCTAATATTTTTAATGAAGATGCATTCAAACTTTGATAAGAAAACTCCATGCATGAGTGAATGCCATGAGTCCATAATTAATTTAATCCTTCCTTTAGCACTTAACCCAACCTGGAATGTCATTATCATCGCATGCAATTTGCAAGGTTCATAAATCCTTTCCATGTCTTGCGACTATTTGGACATCATTTAATGACCGTCTACGATTATCTTCTACATGAGTCACAACCAGGAATTTATTTCATAAGTGTATTATGCGACATAAGCCTTATCCTTTGTGAGATGCAACAAGGATGCCTTCACACAAATTCCATCTTTTAACTTATGCATCGTATGTTCGAAAATGTAGCTACTGATGACCATGGAAGTGCAAGCAAATGCAAATACACGACATGCAACTAACTAGTAGATTGAATGAGTAAATAAATTTCCTAACGCATTTAAACTTCCCTACGAGAATTAAAGCATGCTTAATGTCTCTTTTCAATGCGGAATATGAGCGGAACCTGGGCATTAAGAATCGGGGCGTTGTCCACTCGTGTACTCGAGTTGAAAGCTCCCGCATGTGCTCCTCTCGCCTTTTGTTTAGGAGCCATTGACGCAGTAATTTCGTTTCAGCAACTCTCCCTTGGGTCACTTTCACGTTTTGAATCCTCTCTGTCTGACATCTTCTCTTCCGCGCAGGACACGACCCTTGTAGACACGGTTTTAAGAAAAACCGAGGAAGGCACGGGTGAACAGGGCCTATGGAAGCTTTAATAGAAGCTTCCAATTAGAAGTTTCCAAGCTTCTGGGGAACAGGGATGACGTGGAGAGAGAGTGTGATGAAGAAGATGGAGATGACGACGGTGATGATGATGATGATGATGATGATGAAGATGAAGGCGGAGGCGGGAGCAACGTGGTGGTGGCAGTCCTGGCGGCTCATCAGACGGTAGCTCCACACGACGGGCAGCAGCACGGCCAATTCCTTTCTCTCCTCCCTCCTTTCTCAAGCTTGGGAGGGGGTGTTCTTATAGGCATGAAGGTTGGGGGGGAGGGGGGACACAAGTGGTAGGCAGCATGTTCCCCTCCCCATGCTCCTCCCTACTCCACACATACTCATACTCCCTCTCCCCGCCATGCAACGGCTGAAGGGGAGGATAGTTTTAATTAAAAAAATTTACAAAAATTATCCATTATCCTTTTTCCCTTGGAGGGGTGTTCCCCGGTGAACTACGGGTTTTTAGCCACGGTCTCTTATGCACAACGCGGCTTGAGTTTAGTAATGCGCAAGGGTGGAGCACTTAGCTCAAGGTTTTTCTGTGCAAGAGACCACTTGAAATTGCTCTTGCACGGGGTGTGCGGGGTCTAGGGTCATTATTATTTCATGCGGAAATATTACATTCTCTCCCCCTTATAAGAATCGAGATGTCCTCATCTCGAGAAGATCTGGGGGTATTGTTGCTTGAGAGTACTTTCATCCATCCAAGTGGCATCCTCTTTGGGGTAATCTTTCCACTGGATGAGGTATTCTCTCAAGGTCTTGGATCTCAAATGCCTCTCCCTAGCATCTAAGATCCTGTCAGGTCGTAGCTCAAGGACTCCTTGGCTAGGCATTACAACTTGTTGATCATCAAGCACGTGACTAGGGTTAGGCACATACTTTTTCAATAGGCTGATATGGAATACATTATGAACTTTTAGGTTTTTGGGGAGTTGTAGTCTGTAAGCATTAGGCCCTTGGCACTTGATAATCTTGTAGGGTCCACAATAACCTTGGACTTAGCTTTTTGCATTCACTCAAGGATAGGGAACTCTTCTTTGGATGCACGCGAATGAAGACCATATCACCTTGAATGAAGGATCTGTCTTGCCGTTTCAGGTCCACGTAAGCCTTCTATCTATCCTTGGCAGCTTGGATGTCTTGTCTTATTGATTTGATTTGGTCATCCATGTCTTCCAGCATCTGCCTTGAAGCTTCAACCCTCAAGGTTGGATCCGAAAAGCTCAAAGGACTATGGCAATCATGTCCATACAAGGCTTGAAAAGGGGTCATCTAAATGCTTTGTTGGTAAGAAGCATTGTAGGAAAACTCAACCAGTGGAAAATATTGAATCCACTTTTTGGGTTCGCGACAACAGTGTGCCCTAAGCATATCTTCAATGACTTGGTTGACTCATTCTGTTTGACCATCAGTTTGGGGATGATAAGCTGTACTGAAACATAGTTGAGTCCCAATGGCCTCGAAGATAGCCCTCCAGAAGTGTGATGTGAAGCGAGAGTCACGATCACTAATGATTCTTCTGGGTAACCCATGCAGTTTGAATATTTCCTTGATGAATAACCTTGCGATGTCTGAGGCTTTATAGTTTGTCTTAATAGGGATAAGATGTGCAACCTTGGTGAGCATATCCACCACGACCATAATGGAGTTGTATCCTCCCTGAACTTGGGGCAGGCCAACAACAAAGTCCATACTAATGAATTCCCATTTCATTTGGGGAATGTCAAGTGGTTGCAATTTCCCTGGCATTTTGACATGTTCAGCCTTAATGCGTTGACAAGACAAGCATTCCGTGACATATTTGAGAATATCACCTTAGAGCCTATCCCAATAATAGCTTTTTCTGACTCCGTTAAGGGTCTTGGTATAGCTAGGATGTCCTGAGAAAGGGGAGTCATGGGCTTCCCAAAGTATCTTTTGCTTGAGTGATTGGCTTGCTAGTATACATAATCTTGTCCTATAGTAGGCAAGTCCACTATTGATAGAGAATTCTTGATACTTTGTTTGTAGCTTCGGGTCTTGATCCTTGATGGGGATCTCCCTTAGCAAATTCTGATAGGTTGGGTCATGGCATGCCTCTTCTCTAGCTAGCTCAAGAATTGGGTTGTTTGGCATGGATACCTTTATGGCTAGAGATCTTGCTATTGATGGATCTTGCAAAATCAGAGATTTCAGAAATGCCTTGCGGACTGAGTGCATCGGCAACTACATTCTCCTTTCCAGGCTGGTATTTGATTTCAAAATCATATTCTTCCAGCACTTCAATCCATTGACGTTGCCTCATATTGAGCTCGTTCTGGGTGAAAATCCATTTAAGGCTCTTGTGGTCTGTTACTAAGGTAAATTTATTACCCAGCAAGTAGTGTCTCCAAAGTTTGAGAGCATGGATGAAAGCCAATAGTTCCAGATCGTGGGTAGCATAGTTCTTTTCATGGCTCTTCAGTTTTCTTGAAAAGTATGCTACTGGATGACCTTCTGGCATGAGCACACATCCGAAGGCAAGTGCGCTAGCTTTGGTTATCACTTAAAACTTCTTACTAAGATCTGGAAGTTTCAGGATGGGTGCTGATACCAAGCTTTGCTTTAGTTTGTCAAAGCTGGACTGTTCAGCAGTGACCATACAATTGATACTTGCTTCTTTAGTAGATCAGTCAGAGGTGCTGCAATCAAAGCATAGTTTTTTATAAAGACCCTGTACCATCCTGTCAATCCAAGAAAACTACGTATTTCTTTGACAAAAGTTGGTGTTGGCCACTTCAGAACGTCTCTGACCTTGGTCGGATCTACTAAAATTTCTTCCTCTGATACAATGAATCCCAGATATTCAATCTGTCACTTGAAAAATGCACAACACTTCTTCTTGGCATAAAGCTTATGTGCCCTCATTGTCTCAAGGACGATGCGAAGGTGGGGTTCATGATCTTCTTCTTGTTTGGAGTAGACTAGGGTATCGTCGAAGAAGACAAGTACGAAGTCATCAAGATAGGGTCTAAAAATATCCTGCATTAACCTATTGAAGGTAGCAGGAGCGTTTGTCAGCCCGAATGATATGACCAGGAATTCAAAGTGTCCATACCTTATGTTGAATGCTGTCTTTGGGATATCTTTTTCCTTGATCCTTATCTGATAATATCCAAACCTGAGATCTATCTTAGAGAAGATCTTCTCACCTTGAAGATGGTTAAGAAGTTCGTCTATTCTTGGAATGGGATATTTGTTTTTAATGGCCGATTGATTCAACCCTCTGTAGTCAATGCATAACCGAAGCATTCCATCTTTCTTCTTCTGGAACAGCATTGGGGCTCCCCATGGGCGAACTGCTAGGACGGATATAGCCTTATTGTAACAGTTTCTTGAGTTGCTTCTTCAGCTCAATTGCTTCCGGGATGGATATCCTATATGGTCTCTTTGCGATTGGTGCAGCTCCTGGCGCTAGCTTGATTTCATGATCGACTTCCCTTTGAGGAGGAAGTTCTGTCAGCTCTTCAGGAAATACATCTGCGTATTCCTTTAACCAAGAAGGTTCTTCCCTAGATTCTTGATTCTGATCTAGCTTATTTAGTTTAATCAAATAAAAAGGTAGCCCCTTCCTAACTCCTTTTATTATCCGTGTTGCTTTTGCCAGCTAAATTTTTGGCTTACCAGCCTCTCCTTGAGTTGTGACTAGCTCCCCTTTAGAATTTCGAAAGGAAACTTGGACCTTTCCATAGTGAATGTGGGCGTCATAGGGTATTAGCCAATCCATACCGAGCAAACATTCGTGGACACCTAGGTTCATTACCCTAAATCTGACTGAAGTCGACTTTCCACCCAGTAGGAATTTCACCTTAGCAATTTGCCTGGTACAAGAGACCTCACGACCATTTGCTAATTCCACAAGTAAGGTAGGTGCATCTTTTGTGGCTATTTCTAATCTTTTTGCACAAATTGGTGAAATGAAGGAATGTGTACTACCATAAACAATCAAGGTTTTGAAGCTTTTACCTTGATAATCCGATGGATTTTGAATCACCGAGAATTGGCGATTCGGGCCTTTCTTGTGAAGAGCGGCATGAACCGTCACCCTCTCAATGTCAACTTCCATGGTTGGATCTTCCTCATCACCTAGCTCCTTGTTGGCAACACTGGAGGTTCTCCCTCTTGCCCTGATGGTGGCTCCTTGTCCATGGGCAGCTCCTTGGAATGGCCCTTGACATTGTCCTCTGCTAAGCTTGGGACACTGCCTTTTAAAGTGACCAGGCTCGTTGCAATGGAAGCAATGGAGATTGTAGCCATTACCTTGTGCAGAAATGAAGTTGTTAGGAGCGTTTGCCCTAGCTTTCTTCCTTTGTCCCTGGTTTTGGCCCTGCTCTCTCTTAGCCTGAGACCTATACACTCCCTTGTTCTGATCCTTGTAAGACCAAGTCATGTTATTCCTTGGCTTGGTTTGCACCTCCTGTATTATTGGTGCAGTTCGAATGAGCATGTCTTGAAGGTCTGTTGGGCGCGTTGATTCCAAGTGGGTGTTTATGGGTGGGTTTAATTCGACACAAAACTTTGACACTTGTTGTGTCATATCCATTTGTGGCACGTACTTTAAGAGAGAAATGAACTTTAAATAGTATGCATCAAGGGATAGTCCAAGCTATTTTAATTCATAGAATTCTTTCATCTTTTGTGTGTGGTAGGCAGGTGGTAAATATCTCCCTCGCACAGCCTTTTTAAGCGTCTCCCAAGTAACTGACCCTTCCGACATCCCTTGATCTCTGCACCATTGTTTCCACCAAAGTCTTGCTTTGCTGGTAAGCTTCAGTTTGGCGAGCATAGCTTGGTTAGCGGGTGCAGTTCCTGCTGCCTCGAAATAATCCTCCATGGATTCAATCCGGATGTTGGCATCAGTTTGGA
Source organism: Lygodium microphyllum (assembly GCF_053477565.2). Taxonomy (NCBI): domain Eukaryota; kingdom Viridiplantae; phylum Streptophyta; class Polypodiopsida; order Schizaeales; family Lygodiaceae; genus Lygodium; species Lygodium microphyllum. Next base: position 90,492 of record NW_028229718.1, on the reverse strand, counting down.
CAGTCCTTCCCTTACCATCGAATTCTGGTGGCTTGATTTGTTTGAGAAGAAACTTCCTCTCCTGAATTACGGATGTACTTGGTGTAGGGGTCGGAGTAGGAATATGTACCTGAGGTTGCGCTTGGGAATTAAGATTCTTTACATTAAAAACTTACTAAACGTTTCTCACATTACATTAATATGCCCAGTTCAGCTTTTAGCCAAGTGACCTAATCACTTAACTCCTTTACCAACACTTATAGCCAAGACAATCATTGATAAAAATTCTATTTCATTCATGTGGGCATAGCCCTTCTGAGTACAATTATTTTTGGAAAGGTAGAACAAGCTGATTGGTACATCAATTTGGGGAAAATAAGATTGTGTTACATTGGGCTATGGTAACTGAGTAATAATATGGAAAGGGGTCATGGATTTTCAGGAATCGATAGGTCATAGGAAGCTTGGGATATCCTTTCCTTTGATACTCGTTCTTCTCATAACGTCCCAACACCTTGATTCTATCGGCAGGGATTATTCGAGTCACTTCCTCGTACACATACTTATTCTGCTTGACCTTTCGACCACTGACATGTAGGGTTGCGTTTGCATGAGCCTCGACAAAGATGTACAGCTTCACGATCTTTAAATCCTCCATCCACTTGATTCTCTTCAAGTTGGTCTGAAGATACGCAAGTCGGTGGGCAGCTATGTAATAAATTCCTGATTCACCCGTCCATCTTTGTTCCACGTACAGGGGTGAAGGATTGTAGATGCGGTCTAGAATATCCATCATGCCTAGCCTCCGTCGATAATTCGAAGCGCGCATTGTAGTCATAAACATGACTTGAAATACCAAGAATTTGTTCCATGCTTCACGACTCTACAGGCCAGCATCTATAAGTAAGTAAGAAAATGCTCTTAACCACAACATTGCTCTACTCCCACTCATTAAGTTCCCTTGTAAATATTAGATTCCGTTGGTTCACTCTGATGCCAACTATAACGTGTCCCCCTGTCCGCTTGTAGGACACGTCTTAGCAGCCCATCGGGAAGAGAGTCTAGAAAGCGTCGCTTGGCACTCCCAAGGAATGTCATGGGGTTTGCGATCTAGGTCTTCCCAAGTCTGCCACGAAGCGGAAGCATTCCGGTCGTTCCCACTTAGGACCGACCTGAATCAGGGTTTCTCTAATGGTCAAGTTTCCTAGGAGGTAACTAGCGTCGAGCCCTAGATGAATTACTTTGCGCAGAAATGTTAGGGTCGAAGTGGATTTATACTGCACTTGGTTCAAGGAGAATGGGAAACGAGAGGGATGCAAAGCTCTACCTCTTTGCCTGTAAGGCATAGTCCCATTCCATTCCCCTAAAACAGTATAAATCGAGACACTAGCTCTCTAGATCCTGCATCATTGCTACCTCGCTGTCAATTCCTTTGAGAAAAGTTCTCGGCCAATGGGGACCACCCTTTCGTAGGATGAACCTAGGGTCACATCCACCACACTTTCCTCAGGTTGCTTTAGTTATCTAATTACCTACCACATTTAGTTTGACAAGCAAAAACAACTTCCTTAATTAACCAACTAAATACTGGTTCCTTCATATAACTTAGGCACTAACATAAAAAAACAATGTCAAGCAAGTTCCTTTTCAACATTTGACCTTTATTTATCAGTCTTTGGAATACATCATATAATCCGCCCGAAGGCTATTCCAGTAATCCTCAGGGATCGCTATTCCAAGTTCTGCCTGTTGACTAGTATGCGGGCCTCGAGATCCAATCTTTGTTGAGAATAGCAAATGATGTATGCCCATAGAGGCTGAATGTGTGCCCAAAAGAGGCTCGCCCATAAGTGGCTTTGTATGAGAGATATGACAAAGATGTATGCTCTAGAAGCTCTAAGAAGAGATGTCCAAAATCCCATATGCACAGTGAGGTACAGTGGTACTATCCAAAAAGCTATAAAGGCATGTACTTGACACTCATTTCAATGGAATGGTACTTTCACTTTGAGTCACTCAAGATTGTGTTTATGAGTCCAAGTTAATCTATCTTGGAACCTAATTCACTTGAGTTACAATCTCTTCTATCTATCATGTATCGTGTGTTTGATTTACGTCCACCATAGCTAATTAGCTCTAGATCTGTATTTCTCAACATGGTATCAGAGCCATGGCTGAGCTAGGTAGCTACTGGTGTGTTTTCTTCTTCCTTGTAAGCTCTCAGCCGCATGATAGAGGCTGCGACTAATTCTTGCTCGAGTCACGTCGGCCTCTTGTGCAGGATCTGGAGGCAAGGGATCTAAGAAAAGAGCCTCCCCTCACACCCAAGCATCCTCCTGCCCCAAGTAGCACCCATGGAGAGACCTCTTGTGACGGGTTCAGTCCACGTACCCGGTGGAGATAATAACCCCCTTGGATAGGGTCAGGCAGACACAGTCGGAGGTAATAGATGCTGCCTCTCCCTCCAGGCTTTCAACCTGAAGCATTAGTTATTTTCCCAGTATTAGTTTCTTGAGTAAAAAGTACAAACAGTGCTCATAAGTGTACAATCACGAGCATTCCAGTGGTCGTTTGTACGGCCAATTGCTAAGGTGTGAATCCTTCTCTCCGAATACATCCAACATTCAATCCGGGATCAATTGTGACTTGGCAAGATCCCAAGGGTTTCGTAAGTTGAGTTGCTTGTATACTCCTTTTTCCTTGGGTTAGGGTTTATACCTTGTTGACCCAAATTGTCACCACCTTAGGTATCCTTATGTCTTAATCAATAAATCTTGAATAACCTCGTCACCCTAACCTAGTTGGTCAACCGCTTTCTTGGCAAATTCGTAACTCCCCTAACTTGGCAAATCAGCCCCAAGGAAGGGTGTTGTAGCAGGATGACTACTCATCCTCTAGAAAATTAGACTTGTACTTAGAACTCGTCAAACTTGTTCTAAGGAGTGGCAATACTATTTTGTGATTTAGACACAAGATCGTACGGCGTTGCAGCTTGTTGCACGAGATAGGTGTCAGCACCTAACTTGTGGGATTATTTTCTCATCACACGGTATTCCTTGGTCAAGAATACCTTTGATCAAGATAAGGGCTTGGGAGTCCTCTTGACCCAACCCAACCCTAACCCTATTAGGCTGATAACGCTTTGGCCCTAGGGTTCCTAAATTCATACAGAAGTCTAGTATTTGGTGAATTGATCCTTAGGGAGAGAACCTTAGATCATTCTTGCATGGGCGTTTAGCTAACCCTAACATTCTGTGAATGTGGGTAGGACCCTTGAGGCCGAAAATATTAGGTTGGCATTCTAAGTGCGATACAAGGCAGAATTTTAACATGGCTTAACCCTATCTAGCACATTGAGGTGTTTGTTGTACTAACTCTTTGTGCCTTTATGAATCTCATGTGAGTTACACAATTACAAGCGATTCACCTAATTGATCTAATTGTCTTACGACAAGAGGTGATATTTCCTTAGAGATGCAAATACTTTCCCTAAAAGATGTAAATGACTGCAAGATATAAGAGATGTATCATTCCATGCGAGTATGCAACTTCAAACCATAGACCTTCTGCTTTTATGCAACTTATAGTGATCTCTCTTTTCCTTGCCCTATGTGATATTGATTGACATTCAAAGCTTGTTCTTTAAAACCCTATGTTTTATGCATCGAATTCAAGCTCTAATATTTTTAATGAAGATGCATTCAAACTTTGATAAAAAAACTCCATGCATGAGTGAATGCCATGAGTCCATAATTAATTTAATCCTTCCTTTAGCACTTAACCCAACCTGGAATGTCATTATTATCGCATGCAATTTGCAAGGTTCATAAATCCTTTCCATGCCCTGCGACTATTTGGACATCATTTAATGACCATCTACGATTATCTTCTACATGAGTCACAACCAATAATTTATTTCATAAGTGCATTATGCGACATAAGCCTTATCCTTTGCAAGATGCAACAAGGATGCCTTCGCACAAATTCCATCTTTTAACTTATGCATCATATGTTCGAAAATGTAGCTACTCATGACCACGGAAGTGCGAGCAAATGCAAATGCACGACATGCAACTAACTAGTAGATCGAATGAGTAAATAAATTTCCTAATGCATTTAAACTTCCCTACGAGAATTAAAATATGCTTAATGCCTCTTTTCCATGCAGAATCTTAGTGGAACCTGGGCATTAAGAATTGGGGCGTTGTCCACTCACGTACTCGAGTTGGAAGCTCCCGTGTGTGCTCCTCTCGCCTTTTGTTTAGGAGCCATTGATGCAGTAATTTCATTTCAGCAACTCTCCCTTGGGTCACTTTCGCGTTTCAAATCCTCTCTGTTCGAGATCTTCTCTTCCGCGCAGGACACAATCCTTGTAGACACGATTTTATGAAAAACCGAGGAAAGCACGGGTGAACAGGGCCTATGGAAGCTTCAATAGAAGCTTCCAAGCTTCTGGGGAATAGGGATGACGTGGAGAGAGAGTGTGATGAAGAAGATGGAGATGACGATGACAATGGTGATGATGATGATGATGATGATGGTGCTGAAGATGAAGGTGGAGGCGGCAGCAGCATGGCGGTGGCAGTCCTGGCGGCGCATCAGGCAGCGGCTCCACACGGCAACAGCACGGCCAATTCCTTTCTCTTCTCCCTCCTCCCTTAAGCTTGGGAGGGGGGTGTTCTTATAGGCATGAAGGTTTGGGGGGGGGGGGGGGGGGTAGCCACACAAGTGGCAGGCAGCATGTTTCCCTCCCCATGCTCCTCCCTACTCCACATATACTCATACTCCCTCTCCCTGCCATGCAACGGTTGAAGGGGAGGGGGATTTTAATTTAAAAAAATTGCAAAAATTATCCATTATCCTTTTCCCCTTGGAGGGGTGTTCCCGCGGTGAACTACGAGTTTTTATCCACGGTCTCTTATGCACAATGCAGGCTGGAGTTTAGTAATGCGTGAGGGTGGAGCACTTAGCCCAAGGTTTTTTTGTGCAGGAGACCACTCAAAATTGCTCTTGCATAGGGTGTGCGGGGTCTAGGGTCATTAATATTTCGTGCGAAAATATTACAATCAAGCTCAACATAAAGTCTTCAAGCATAGTATCTCTTGATACTGATCTAGTGCTTCTTAGCACTTGTGTTTTCTGAGCACACTTAAGAACCAATTCATTTCTGGTTATTCCCAGTTGTTGGATATTGATTTCTCATCATGTCCATGATGAATAAGAAGATTTTTATGTGGATACCTTTCATGAAGAATTTTGAAGATATTCCAGAGCTGCCTTGGTCATCATACAAAACTCAAAAGTTGGTGGTGCCTTTGCTTGAGGGGGACAAGAAGTGCAAAGTCAAAGTCAAAGAAGTTGCAAGCAAAGTAAAGAGTGACAAATCAAGGAAAATGAAGGACAAGATGTTATATAATCTCAAGAGAAAATCCAATGTAATGTCAAGCCATGAGTCACAACTATATGAAATCCCAAAATCTATGTATCCCAAGATTTATGTAATGGTTTACAAGTCATGTCAAGTCACAGCAATGTACCTATTTGTATCCATCTCAGACTCACTGAGAAAAAGAACCTTACAAAGAAAACTAGAGCACAAGATAATGAAGAACAAGTCAAAGATGAAAAGCATGAAGAAAAGACCAAGAAAACTAAAGACTATAATATGAAGACCAAGAAGATTGAGGACATCAGTAAAGGATGCCAAAAAAGCAAAAGAAAAATGAAGAAGATACATTCCGTTTTGCTGACAAACTTTTTTTTTCCATAAGTGGGTCATGTTTTCCCATAGTGGATCTTTATTTCCCATAGTGGATCTTTTTCCCCATAGTAGATGTAAAAGCCCTCACCAAAGATGTAAAGTTTCAAGCCTTAACTTGACTAGGTTGCCAAAAAGCTAGTCTCCTAGGCTATGTCATCATGTAGGGGAGGCAAAAGCTAGCAAGGGTAGAGACTCATCATTTGAGGGGGGGTGTTGAGAAAAGTAAATGATGTATGACCAGATGTATGCCCCCTAAAGAGCTGGGCTCTAGGAAGAGATGTTCAGAATCCCATAAGCACAGTGAAGGAGAGTGGTACTATGTAGAAGCTATAAAGGCATATACTTGACACTCATTTCAATGTAATGGAACTATCCATTTGATTCATTGTCTGTGTCATTGTCCATCTTACACAAGAATGTGTTTATGAGTCCAAGCTTCCAACTTGGAGCCTAATTCACTTGTATTGGTAATAGTTAGTCTATCTAAGTCTATGTCATCATGAGTTGTGTATTCATCTTCCATCCTCCATAGCTCATGCCATGCTCTAGATCCATGTTTCTGACACTTAAGCCTTAAAAGAACTATGTTATACATGGCCTTGAACTTTTAATAGTCATTCATGCTCTCAAATTGTGGCATCACTATTTTCTCAGGAGAAGATTCATTCTTGTGACAAACCACAAAAGTTTCAAGTGGATTTTCACCCAACCTGATCTCAATATGAGATAGAGATAGTGGATTGAAGTCCTCATGAGTTTGACTCTGAAATAAAGTTTTGACTTGGCAAGGATAATGTGGTATAGGTGACACCTTAAGAAAAAAATCATTCCTAAACTCCTTATTGATGTGGAAGAGCTAGCTAGTAGAGGATTTCTTACAAGTTTGATCTCTAGAGGCTACAAACTGAAATTTCCAGCATTATATTTAATCCAATTGATTAAGCCTATTGATTGATAAAGTTTGCTCACTCTAATCAATTGATTGGTTGATTTATTTTATCCAAGCTTGAAATATTGTAAAAGGATAAGTAGTAGCAATCAACGAGTCTTTGAATTGCATTAGTAAGACCCTCTTCCCATCCAATCTTTCAAAATTTCTATCCTATCGCATTCCATGAAAGGGGTTGAACGAATATTTCAGAAATGCATTTCATGTTGTTTGATCAGAGTAGTATGCTACTGCCATGTTGATATACCCACTGAGGAAAAAGATGGATGCTGGGGGAGATAGTGGGACAAAAGAGAGGTGACCCTCCCTCACTATTGAAGATCCCGAAGGGGTGCAACCAACCGATCCAAGGGGAACTTTGCCCACCTTCCCCACTAATTCAGAGCCTGTGTAGGGAGCTTATTCTACCATTTTATCCCTCACACAGGTACAATGAGTGGATAATTGAAGATTGAAGTGCCTTCAAAGACTCAAGTACCTTCAAGAGCAAAATAGGGTAAAACAGGGACTTTACAGGACATTGTAGGGTATTTACAGGTTCTTACAGGTACCAACTTCATTACTGAAGTATAGGTGTAGGTACTACAAGATGTCCACATGTCATTTTTAGCCTTCTACAAGGTTTGGTAGCCATTTGGAATCATTATTTTACCTAACAAAAGGTACTACAGGATGCCCACAGGTGTTAATTAGCCTCCTACAGGATTTGGTAGCCATTTGGAACCATTTTTTTACCTTATAGGTGAAAACATGGCATTTACAAGTTGAAACATGGTGCAAGCTTGGACAATTTTGTAACGTGCCTACCTGTTGGTGTATGTTCTTAGTAGCCCATCAAGAGATGTCCTAGAAAGTGTCGTTCACAGGATTTTGATAAAAACCCTCAGAGTTTGCTAACTAGGCTTGCTTGACTCTACTCCATAGTGGAAGTTCCGACCATTCCCATGAGGATCGACTTGAGTCTTTTTGGTCAAATCAACTACTAATGGTTGATTAGTGTCAGTAGTTTGAGATTATATCCCTTATAGAAATTGCTAATTGAAATGCGCTTACGTTGTGCTAGGTTCAAAGAGAATGGGAAATGAAGAAAAGTATGGCACTTTGATCCCTTTTGCCCATGGTTCTAAAGTGATGCGAGTCAAGCTTTTTTATCTCTAATGGTCCATCAAAAATGTGTATTTATTCCTTCTTAGGAAAGTTCACGGCTTATGAGACCACCCAATGATAGGTCTAGATCCATCCATCCTCCCACTTCCCTTGAGAGAGTATTTTTAATTACCTAATTACCTACCACCTTAGGTTCAACATATAAAAACAACTTCCTTGAATTATCTCCTAATACAAATTCATTACATGCCTTTAATTCACGACACAAAAATGGAGTAAAGCATTCCCCTTCTCAATAGGTTCCTTTAAGAAAAAAAACTTTTTACAATGTTTTCTGTTCTAACTAGAATGATGTCAACCCGAAGGTATTATTCTTTCCAAGTTCAGTTCCTCAACTAGTATTGGAACTTCCAGGATATTGTCTAGAATTTGAAGGGTAGTTGGCAATTTGGAAGAGCCTAAAGAGTTTATGACCAGAGCCCCTTGGTATCCTCACCTCCGCTTGTCGACTAGAGTTCCCTATGACAAGACCTTTTGCGTCATGATTGGTCTATACTCACTAACACAAAACAAAAAAGAAAACCCCTTGGAGTAGGTTTTATTCATGCTAGCCTTGGGAGGTCTAGTGCCATCAAGAACACTGCCTCAGTTGTGGCATTATGTGCTCACTCAAAATATTGCCTTAGTCGGCGGTCTGTACTTGATCTTTTAGCCTAATGATTTTAGGAAAGATTAGTACCTAACTTAAAATCACAAACATCTAATTTGAATGCATTATACATAATAAATTTATTTCCAATACAAATCTTTTCTTTTCAAAAACAATAATATCAAGGCAAAACTTAGCGTAAGTAGCAATACCTTCCAATAGTCTTCACAGATTTCCCCTTCCTCGGGATCTAGTTTGGACTAAACAACAATTCTATTCTCGAGAATAATTCCCTTGGAGTTTTATGGATCCTTGCGTGCAATTTAAAAAAATCTTGGTTAGTTTAATTTCGAAAAGTATTCTTTCAATAATTCCATCTCAAGGTCTTTACATACCAAGAATTAGTGTCCATGAGATTATCCATCAGAGGTTTTGTTAGATCAATACAAATAAAAAATATTAAGTCTTTTAGGGACACAGTACCTTCCTTGTACTCACTTAAGTTCATCTTATACAAACCCAAGTTACCCCTTGGAATTTTTAGTTAAGAATTCCCTTAAAAGATTATGTGTAGGAAATGAATAAAATCCTATTTTATGAATGGAGTTTTTGTTGCCAATTCATGGGATGATGGCTGCTAACTGCCTTTATTATAAAAATATAGTACCTGGGGATCCATGACGAGGGCTTGGTTGATGGTATTCGCATCTTTATTTGTAATCCTAGTGATCGTCATTCCGTTTGTAGTAATTGTATCTGCAATGTTATTAGCAACTCCTGCCTCCGCGACCTTAATAGCTTTCTTCTTCGGGGCCATGGTCTTTAATCGTGAGATTGTAGAGGGGATTTTTGGAAAGAGAGCTTGGGGTCATCGCAATTTGATTGATGGGGATAGGCAATCACTAGGAATTTAGAAAAATCAAGGAGAGTCTTGATTCCACAAGGGAGTAGGGTGGAAGGGATGGAAGCTCGTGGAGTATCCTTTTTGTCTTCATGACAAGAATTCCTGTCCTCGTGCTTCTCTTGCCCCACTCCATCTTGCTCTATACTCCTGAGAAGGGTCTCTCCTCTCTTAAGTTGCTCTCCAACAGCTTCTCATGCCTTGTATTTATAGTTAAATTGAAGAAGAAGGGTTGTGGCCAAGAAGAGGAGCTCTTTATGGAGGGTATCTTGGCAAATCAGCAATCTAGAAGCTTTCAAGATACAATTTGATGCTAGTGATTTGATCTTTGAGGTCCAGAGAGGCTGCCAAAGATTCCATGACTGATTCGCCTGGCTCTAGGATGATCTTGCTTTAATCTAAGCCTCTCAACAAACTGAGAAGAGCGGGAGATTGCTAGAGTTATCTGCTGTGATATAAAAGGAGAATTTAGGCTTTTTCTTCAACAATTAGGGACTCCAAAATCAAGATCATCATGCGTCATTTTTTAACAAAAAAAGAGGGAATGGTCTGTCATCGTCATTTTTCTCTTCTTCTTCTTTTTCTTCCTAAAGATTTAAAGCTTTAAATCTTAAAGCTTTGAGACTTGTTTGCTTTGCTAATTTTTAAATGTGTTTAATCAATTTTGACTTATGGCCCATGACTCATGTTCACATTGTAACTTCCGTGAAGGATGGCTACAGTCCCTATCAACCCGAGAAAGTGTCCTATTACAATCCTTGGACTATTTTTCTTGAGACTTCCTCTGTTTGATGGTTTAGAATTCTTCAAGTCCAATTTGCGAGAAGTTGGAAATATTGAAATTAAAGTTGGAATATCACAAGTTCAGACTCAAAGGCTGAATTACAGAATTTTCTTTCCTAAACCTATTATAATATGCTATGGCTCACCTTAAAGAGGGAATTATTGGCTTCGATCTGAATCAAAAATTTTGGAAATCGGAGCTTCCTATCTCAAGTTATAGCCAATTTTCTGATAGGGGATACTGCAGGACTGCACTATTATGGTAGGGCATAAGGACAAAAATAAGGCCCAAGATGAGTATGCTTAGAAAATCAGAGATTCTATGCTAGATAATATACCCCAACAGAGCCCTAAAGAGCCTCAACTACATGGAGAAATTAGTGCACTTAACAATACCATGTGTGAATATGAAAATAGGCATGCTCAAAGTCATATGAAGTTGTTATCAAGAGTAGAGCAGCAGATGATCTTGTCTACTAGTCAAATGAAGTCTTCCATTGAGAAGTTAGTAGATTCAACTACCCAAATAAAGGCTTCCATTGACAAGTTATTATAATCTAATGCTCAAATAATGGCCCAATTCTTACAATGGATGCAAATGCAAATGGGAGCCAAAGAAGCAAAGGAGAAAGCTTTTTCAAATAGTGAACTCTCAGTCCCACTTCAACCACCTAACCAAAATGGTCAAGGTCATGGAATCATTGGATGAAGGGGTATTCCAAGTAGCCAATATGAAGTAGGTAAGACTTCACAATGACATGATGACTATTTGGGAAATTTGAATGGTACCAACTCTCAAGCTTTTGGGCTAAATACCCAACTTCCTAGAGTTCCTCTACCAATGGGAAGGTTTCATAATATTTCTCAGCTACCTATTAGGAGAGTTCCATCTCATTTTGGGGGCTCAATGCCCGGTACCCATGACCAGTCTATTTTAGGATAGCAACCCTTCCATAAAACAGAGCTAAAAGATAAAATCATCTTAGCCAAGTTCAACTGTCAATCATCTTCACTGTCTGATCTAGAAGAATGGGTTTCCTAATTGGAATCTTACTTTGATATATTCCCTAGAACTAATGATATGAAGATTTGTTTTGCTTTCTCGCATTTGGAGGATTTGCATATACTTGGTGGTCGTATATTAAATAGAAAAACATACTTGTAGAGAATTGGAAAGCTTTCAAGTTACTTATGGCTGAGGTCTTTGTCTCTACTCTTGAGAAAGAGAAATTGGCACGGAGATGGTATGGTTTAGAGCAAAGAGGCCTAAGTGTAAGGAAGTATACTAACCAATTCCTCAATCTTACCATGTATGTAGAGATGTATGTAGAGAGCATCAGTGAGATGAAGCTAAACTCCACAAGTACGTATATGGTTTAGAGCCATCCTTATCAATTGATGTCATGGTGCAAAACCCTACCACTCTTTTCAAAGCTATTGAGCTTGCAGAGCACTATGGAAGAAAATATAGAAGAGAGTCTTCATTTCAGCCTGGTTATGGATAGCCAAGGACTATTTTCAAACAAGGACAAGTTGGCAATGTTTATGGTAGCAATAATGCATCAAGTGGGGGCTTAAGAGTGCCAACTTATCCACCATTCAATGCTTCAAGACCTCAAAGCGATTTCAAGATAGCAAATAGTGCTAGAGTTGACTTCAAACAAGGGGACAGCAAGCCTAACTCTATTTTAGCCAATATGAATCCCAAGTCTATTCATATGCACCTCTTCAAAGAAAGAAAGGAAAACAGCTTATGCTTCAAATGTGGGAAAAATTATACATTTGATCATGCCACAAAGTGTATATACAAAAATGCAAAAGCCAAGGTTCATAGTATGTTAGGCTTGGAGGATTCTGAAGATGATATTGATGAGGCTAATGAAATTGCACCTAATGCTAAAAATGATGATCTTGAGGAAGAAGTTGGGCAAGAGTACTTTTATGATCTAGCTGACTCTTTTCCTTTTGATCCAGGTGGGAGTGTTCCTTTTGACCCAGGTGTGGGACTTATGAGATGAGATACTTGTTGCTAATGCTACTAGTTTTTCCATTTCCATGGATTCTTGGACAGGTTCTAAGAGCCCTAATACACTCTATATGAAGGGTAACATTCATGAAAAGACTATGCTCATTTTGATAGATAGTGGCAGTACACATAGTTTTGTGAATAAGTCCACTATGGACTTACCTAAATTGTCTTCCCACTAACTTACAACAACCCATAAGAGTTCAAGTGGCCAATGATGAAGAAGAAATTAGCATATAAATATGCTCACTAGTTTCTTTACAACAAACTGGTTGAAAGTTTTGAAGCAACAGTAAACTTGATTACCTTGGAAAGGGGGTCCATAGATATTGTATTCAATTGTCATTAGTTGATGATATTAAGAAAAATCACTATGGATTTCTCACAGCTATATATGGAGCTTATATTTGATAGACAACTCATCCATTTATAGGGAATTCATAGTAGATTAGATTTTCATCTTATCACCATTCAACAACTCAAAAAGGAGTACAAAAGGCACTCACATATATATTTTTTGTACTTTAATAAAGAAATTGAATATCATTCCATAAATTCAGCAAGTCACCCAGCTTTGAAAGCTCTTCTTGAGGAGTACAGGGACTTGTTTGAAGTGCCTACTTCATTGCCTCCCAAGAGAGCAGTGGATCATCCCATTGATTTGGAGCCAAACTCAAAGCCAATCAATAAGCCACCCTACAGATTGTCCAAGTATGAGTAGGAAGAAGTAGCCAAGTAAATCAAGCAGCTTCTTGAGATGGGATTCATTGAACCTAGCTCTTCACCCTATGCATCTCCGGTCCTGTTAGTTAAAAAGAAAGATGGATATTTCAAGATGTTTATTGACTACAGGGATCTTAACAAGATCATAGTGAAGAACAAGTATCCAATACCTAGGATTGATGATTTGCTTGATGAGCTAAAGGGGGCTAGATTATTTACAAAGATTGACTTGAGATCAGGGTATCATCAGATCCGCATGCGAAAGGGTGATGAGATCAAGACTGCCTTTAGGACTGATTGAGGATTCTATCATTACCTAGTGATGCCATTTGGGCTTACAAATGCTCCAACTACCTTCTAGAGTATGATGAACATGATTTTGTAGCCTATTCTCTTTTAGTTTGTCTTGGTCTTCTTTGATGACATTCTAATTCACAATAAGACCCTTTAGGACTATCTATCACACATGAGGAAGGTTTTTGATGTATTGAGACATCACAGACTCTTTGATAAGGAGAAGAAATGCTATTTCATGCAAACTAAAGTGGAATAATAGGACATATTGTCAGTGAAAAAGGGATATATGCTGACCCTAAGAAGGTGTAGTGTATAAAAGATTATCCAACACTTACTACCACTACTTCACTTAGAGGATTTCTTCATCTATCTTCATTCTATCACCAATTCATCAAGCATTATGTGGCTATTGCAGCTCCTTTGACTGATAGATTGAAGAAGGAATCTTTCTTTTGGGATGCTCTTATAGATAGTAACTTCAACCAGTTAAAGGAACTCCTTACTTCTGCTCCTATTCTAGTATGCCTAGATTTTTCAAAGGAGTTTCCCATACAATGTAATGCCAATGACCGAGGCATTGGAGCTATTTTGTTACAGGAGTATGGAGTGATTTCCTTTGAAATCCATAAGCTTACAGATAAGGAAATGGCTATGAATGTCTATAACCAAGAGATGTTGGCTATCTTGCATGCAATAAAGAAATGGCACCATTATTTGTATGGCAGCCGCTTTAGAGTTCAAAGTGATCAAAGGGTCCTTAAGTATTTCCTCACTTAGTTCAATTTGACTCCTAAGCAACGTAGGTGGGTAGCTACACTACAAAATTATGATTTTGACATCACTCATACGAGGAGCAAAGACAATGTAGTGGCTGATTCTCTTTCTCGTATATGTGGGCTTGCAAAGTTTCAACAATGCATAGTGACTGGATTGAAGGACTATAGGAGGCTTATCTTTTGGATGAAAAGCTCAACCATATTTTTCAAAAATTACAGGAAGGTCTCATGGAAGATAACTCACGTTATCAACCTCAAAATGGCCTCATTTGGTTAAATGGCAAGATTATCATTCCCTCTACTTCTTTTATACAAAAAATTATGGAGGATTTACATTCTTCGCCTTTAGTTAGACACCTTGGAGTTTTCAAAACCTATAATAGGATAAGCAAAAGCTTCTATTAAAAAGGGCTATGGAAAGACGTTAAAGATTTCATCATGAAGTGTATGCCTTGTTAGCACAATAAGGACATCACCCATAAGCCAAGTGGTTTGTTGTAGCCATTACCTATTCCTATAGGCAAATGGATGCACATTACCATGGACTTCATTAATGGCTTGCCTACTACCAAAAATGTATGGAATAGTATATGTGTGGTGGTGGATAGACTCACCAAGGTAGTCCATTTCATTCCAACAAAGACCCAGTTTACTGCTTCTCAAGTGGCCAGTCGGTTCATGGAGTAGATTTTTAGACTACATGGATTACCACAGGTGATTGTTCATGATAGAGATTCAAAGCTCATGAGTAACCTTTGGCAGGTTGTATTCACATCTATGGGTACTAATTTGGCTCCCTCTACGGCCTATCTACAGACTGATAGACAGACAGAAAGGGTAAATAAGTGGTTGGAGACTTATCTTTGCCATTTCTATTATGATGTCCAGAATTCATGGGATTATTAGTTACACTTGGCTGAGTTTTCCTACAATAACTCCACTCATGCTAGCATTGGATTTTTGCCATCCTTTTAGGCTATGTATGGCTATAAGGTGCCCTTACTCACAGTCATCTTTAATGAAAGGCTATGTATAGCTATAAGGTGCCCTTACCTACAATCATCTTTAATGAAAGAATCAATCCTCATGGAAAGAAGAATTGGAAAGAATGCAAACCCTTCTTTAGCAGTGCAAGATGAATCTTAGAAAAGCTCAAGACCAAATGAAGATGTATGTAGATGAGAAGAGGCGACTTTAGAGTTCTAAGAAGGAGAATTGGTTTTGTTTAAGATGCCCAAGTCTCAGTACTCTACTTTGAAAGATGGATCTAGTAACAAGCTTGCTCACAAATTTTATGGCCCTTACTGAATCCTGAAGTGCATTGGAGACTTGGCATATAGATTGGAGCTACCCTCTTCTACTAAGATTCATAATGTATTTCGTGTTAGTCAGCTCAAGACTTTCTATGGTGATCTTGTTGATACAGTTGATGAGCTACCACCTCTATTGATGAAGAAGGGCTTATTCATTACTTCCCAGAGGCTGTCATCAATCAGCGTGAGAAGAAGCTTTGATCTCGTTCCATCGTTGAATACTCGATAAAATGGAGAGGTCTACCACCTGAGGAAGCTTCTTGGAGGCCTGATTCCATATTAGACGAGTTTCCTTTCCTAAGGGACACATTAGTGGTGGTTGAAGCTTACTGGCTATGGAGTCAGTTATGGTGTAGACAACTGGCAACTACTTGTTTTAGAATAGTTTTATTCTACCTAATTTTTAGAACTATGCAACCTACATAGGGTCAAATTACTCTTCAAGAGCTACGTTTTGACATCTGGCACGCCTCACTTGGATACTTCTACCAGAAGTTATGGTAGATTTGGTTTAGTAGGGTCTATTTATATAAAAAGCTATCTACTTCATTTTGAGCTCATCAATTGAAGACTTTAAGGCTCCAAGTGCCTTTGAAGTATTCTTGATGATGTATATAACTGAGGCCTATCTCATTCTTCCATTTCTGTCCATATATCTTTCATCTTTTATTCATTTTTCCATTTGTAAAGTTGAAAACAAAGTAGTACTATGTTCTATCCATCCTTTTACAGTCTTTGTAAGTTTGTTTTTTAGGGCAAAAACCTTTGGGATGGGATAAATTGTAAGATATTGGGAAGAATAAGGATTTAGTTTGTAAATAGCATTGATGCCATGTCACACTGACATTGGTATTAAAGGAGGGGACATGTAATTTTTCTCATCTTTTGACACATTAATACATTACTATCCTTCTTCTCATTACCTTACTCTCAGCTTCAATGGCTTCTTTCTCTTTCATGTCTTTGTCTATCCTCATTACTATCTTTCTCTCACTTTTGCACTTCCTCTTCTCTCTCTTCTGTAGTCTTCTCTCTCCTCTCTCTCTCTCTCTCTAGTTCACTTTTTGACACAAAGTTCACTCACATTATTCCTATATGAAGACTATCTTCAAATCATTTGACATTTTTAGGTTGTCTATCAAGGAGATTATCATGTTGCACAAATTTCCACCAACAAGGACTCATTATTCACCTCTAAATTTGGATATGTCCCTTTTAAGCCATTGATATGCAATTGTGTTTCAACACTCTTATCATCCTCAAATTGATGGGAAACTAAAAGAGTTATTCAAGTATTAACAAATATTCTAAGAGCCTATTGCGATGGAGAGCCTAAGAGATGGATTAAATATTTATCCCTAGTGGAAATTGCCTTCAATGCTTTGTACTAAGAAAGCATTGGTATGACCCCTTTTTAGACATTGTATGGACAAGAATGCTTATCCCTTCTTAATTTCTTAGATCAAACCGTAAGGGTCAAAGTATCCAAGAAAATATTAGATAAGATGGAGGAGCAGACCAAAGTAATTTTCCAAGATATCAAGGAAACATAGGACTGGCCAAAGGTCTGTGTTGACCTAAAGAGGACTCCCTGGAATTTTAGGGAGAGTCACATGGTGTTCCTAAGAGTTCAACCAAAGAAGAGTTTCCTATCTCTTGGGAAATTCAAAAAAACTTGGTCCAAGATGAGAGCGGAATTTTGATGTCGAGAAGTGCTTAAAAATAGCTAAAAATTATGAATATCAAGGGAAAAATATTCAACATCGAAGGCGGCGGCTCGACCTAGGACAATTTTAAGCGGCAAAGTGCTTTAAAGGCACCCGAGCGACACTTGTTGATTTTTCATAAATTTTCAGACTGTCGTGCGGGTTGTCAGGAGTTACCGGCCAATGCGAGATGTCAAACCGGGACGCCCAGGAATTTACAGCACTCGAATCGGAGCCAGGACGGGAAAATAGCCACAAAATGGTCAAGATATGAAAAGGTGGACACTTGAGAGGCAAAATTGGGCATGCCTTTTGAGTTTGGACCCCCTTCCTAAAATTTTATGCACCTTATGAAGCAAAAAACGTGGAGAGAGAATGAGGGATGAAGAAAAAACGTGGAGCAATATGGCGGCCATTTTTTGCGCCCTCTCATGATGGAGATGGAGTATGCAGGCTGAAAGCAACCCATATAACCAATCATGGGGCTGATCTTCCCTCTCTTGGCTGGTCTTATCGCCTGTCTTCGCCCGTGAAATGGCTGTGGGAATGCTGAGATAGAAATCTAGTTTTTCTCTCTCCTCTCCTCTCTCTCCCCTAAAGGCAGATTCATGTGGTGAAGAAGAAGAAGAAGAATGGATGATGGATGCTTGTCCAATGAAGACCGGATTGCTCCATGGTGTAAGAAGATTGAAGATTGCTGATTGTGAACTGTCATGAGCATTAATGGTGGCTGGAAATCAGTCCCGAGATATGACAAATAAAAACCCGCAACCCGCAAAGAACGGTAATCTCATTTTTACAAAGAAAATTGATGTTTTATGCAATTTGCTTCATGAATATTTGTTCCCATGGGATGATTATGCATCATGTTGACGTTTGCTATGAGTTTGATCAGTTTATGCTTAGAAAATCAGAAAATCACAAGTGTTGTAACTGAAATTAATAGTGTAAAACCCGTAAAACACGTGAAATAGGAGAAAATTGGGTGTTTTTGATATATAAATGGAAAATATAATAAGACACACCAACTAAATTTGTGTTTTTGCTACAAATGAGCTTAAGGGCCACAGCCCACAACTCATTTTGTATTTTCAGTCATTTAATATTGTGAAAAATACAAGAAAAATAGAAAAAATGGATAAAAATAAGGAAAAAATAGATTTTGAGTGTCGAAAATTGAGGAAAAATAAGAACCATGTTCATGTATGTATGGGGGGTCTGAAGTATGAGGTTTAGCCTCAGTTCAGCCCTACCTTTATGTTTTAGTGAGTTTTTATTGCTTTTTATACAATAAAAACATGGAAATGAACCCTAAACCGATCAATAATGCACAACCTAAACGGGTGAGGGGATAGAGTGTATAAAAGGTATTTAAAGGCTGAATGAAATGAGGAAAAGCTTGCTGGTTTTTATGCATACCATTTAGGTTGGTCGTTAATTAAAAATTAAGGACCTAGTAGCATGAGGGTTTCTCGGTGCTAGGTTCATGCAACGCCGCATACGAGCAATAGTCAAAATCATTGAAAGAATGCTTTTGCACTAAGCACAATGCTAATCTTCTATTGTTTGTGCACTAAACCATTCACATTATGCACTATGCATGGTTCATGGTATCGAAGGAAAATCTCCTCGACTGCATAGCAATTGTTTTCTTAGGACTTTGACCCACGATTGAGAGTGTGAGGTTATCCCTTGCCGTAGGGTAGAGGGTCGATTTCCTAAGGGAATGTGAAGTGAGGAAGCATGGTATATCTCTTGGAAATATGCGAATCATAAAAGAGAGGAGTTTGTGTTCGTTTGTGTTATATGTTTAGCAGCGCATCAAAGGGCCAATCCCTGCAATGTAGGAGAGCTACAGTGGGGCTCCGACTATTAGTCGGTGGAGTGCCTCCTATGTGTGTGTGACGAGGTGTTATGCCTAAGCACTTTGGGATCTCCCTCTGAGGAGTTTTAGGGAAATGTTGGACTATGAACTATGAACGCATAGATTAAACTTTAGGACAGTGTATCCTTTAGCATTATATTGACACTCCTGGTCTGCAAGGCCATGAGGGTGTTTGTGTGTCATGAGCATGAGGTCTGGCTAGTGCTATAGCCAGTGCCGGCCCATTTTAGGTCCCATCACAAGATAGTGTGGGCTCTACAAGATTATCAAATGTCTTGGTAGGAATGCCTACACATTAGAACTTGCTTATAATCTTAAAGCTCATAATGTATCTCATGTAACCCTTTTGAAACCCTACGTTCCCAACCCTAATCATGTCATAGATGATGGATAACTTGTAATGCCAACTTAGAGAATTTTGAAAGTTCAACCTAATAGAATCCTAGAGATCAAGAAAAGCCTCCTAGGAATTGGACTCTATGCAAGTACCTTATTCAGTGTGGAAGGACTATCCCCCCAAAGAGGATGCCACATGGATCGAGGAGTCCATCCTTAAAAGAGACCACCTTTGAGTTTCTCTCAAAATGAGGACATCTCAATGTCTCTAATAAGCCTATTATTATGAATGAAATTCTATTTCGACCACGTGAATTTTTCTCAGGCTTGTGAGTATTTTTCCTCTCCATGCATGAAATCATTCTCCTATGCTAGCATGTAGAAATCATTCTTTCCTATGCACAAAATCATTCTCCTATGCATGTAGAAATCATTCTCCTATGCTAGTATTTTTCTTCATGCATGAAATCATTCTCCTATGCTCGTGAGTATCTTTCCTCTCCATGCAAACAATCATTCTCCTATGCTAGCATATAGAAAAATTATCTACTAAACACAAAGCCCCTCCCCACTGTACAAGAATATGCATGATACAAGACTCACAAGCAAGGACCGCACATGAACTAGAAAAGCCACATGGGAACACGAGAAAGACCAAAATGTTTGTAACCTTATTAATAAAGGTTAAGGAAAATTAAAAAAGAAGATAATGAAGAGGGGGGAGCTGTCCTTAAATAGACAATGGTTGGTCGACTCCCTACCACCTCATCACCTCTCACCTCATCCCCATCATCCTCATAATTATTATCATCGTCATCTCCCACTCCCTCCATCATGTCTAGCTATCACCATAACCACACCTCCCTCTTAAGATATTTAGATATTTTTCCTCATCTTCACATATGCTAACATCTCAAAAATCCCATGACATTGGTGGTATTTCCATCCCCCCAACTATAAAAGGAATATTGATTGTGAATAAATGGGAGGAGAGGCAAATGATGCAAAGTAATGTCAAAAAGACGAGAAATAATATACTAGAGTGTTTAAGAGAGTGAGAAGGAAAATTTCAAGATTCTTGAAGTAATTTCCCCTTAAGCCATAAAACTTGCCCCTTTCCTTTTTCCTCATCCATTATCCTTTACCTCATCTTACCCACTTTCTTTTTCTCCATCTATAATACCTCCTAGTAAAAAAGATCAAGGTGTTTGTGATGCCAGGAGGCATATCTCACGGTGGATTCCGTGTCACGGTGGATTCCATGAGGTTTTACGATGGATTCCGTAAACTTTGTTGACTGAGGCTCATACATAAAGTGGATTCTTTGTGCGAGAAGTTGATGGGGACGTCTATCCTTTTCGGGCGTTTCATTAATTTAGTGTGTACATGGGTGATTCCATAGCGGGTGATTCCGCAAAATACATATTAAATTAATAAAAAATTATGAATTTAGAGTGCACACTCGTAATAAATTAAGGTTAGGATTGATTTCTAACCAGTTGATTTATTTATGTAGCTGAAGATTGCTAGGTATTCACTTTTGTCGGTTTAATTGTATTATTTTACTAACGATTGTGAATGCTTCAGTTGATGTGTAGAGATAGCAGCAGTAGCGGAGGAAAGCATTGGAGGATAGCGTGTATTCGAGTTATCACTTATATTTTGATGGGCGCATACCTTAGGCATGGCGCCTATATTTTGTCGTGCCTATTTATTGAGGCGTTGGATATTTATTTATTATTTTGTATGCGCATGGACGCACGATTATGATATTTATATTTGGACATTGTATTGGGTATACCTGACTCTTTGGGCGCCCGCCCATTAGCTTTATTTCTATTTTGTGCTAAAGCAAACTCAAAAGCCAAAAGCGTGCTATTTTGTAATTTGGGCTATTATTTGAGCTTGAAGATGATTAATACATAAAATACATGCTTTGTGGAGCGCTCACACAAGGCATGGGGGGAGATTGCACCCAATTGGTCTCTTGTTCATGTCGTGCATGCTTTTTACCTTGATTTTTGTGCAAAAAGTAGAGTTCTTTTGTTCTTGGGGACCTTCCGGCATTCACTACGCAAGCATACGGCATCCGATCTGCGCACCAATGGTATCAGAGCAAAGCTGAGATTGAGAGCTTCCAATCACTACCCATCTTGTGCGAAGGCGGAGCTCCTGGAATGATTGAGCTCTACGATCAATCTCATCGCGAACGGTCGATACGGGTGGATTCCTGGTGGTCAAGAACCTCTGTTTCCAGCCTCTGATCGCGAAGGACCGGCCTGCAACGGCGGAGGACCACTCCTACATCCTCTTCTCCAAGTCGTGGATATACAGAGATAAGCCATATCTTTTCTTAAGCTTCAAAGCTTAAGTTTTTAAGTTATAAAGCTTAGCTTAGCTTGAAGCTTTAAAAAGCTTCAAAAGCAATCAAATCGTTGATCAATGGCAGTAGGATGTGTAGGGCGGCGAAAATTCCGCCGAGGACATATTCATGTCCTAAAGGTCGACGACTAGTGAAGAAGCTAAAAGCTTCTTAGTAACCTAAGTCTACTAAGGTTTTCCAACTCTTCAAGTTCAAATTTACCTATCCTGCAAGTTCTGTTAGTCATCAGTCACGTAAATCTACCAAGTTGAACAAGTTTCGAAAGTCTGCAACTCTGCAAGTCCGGCAAGTAACCTGAAGTCAAAGCTGACTTGTGCTCAAAACTCCTATAAGGATTGTTCCTGCGCAGAAGTACCGAACTGCAAAGTTGTTCCCTGGAAGGTACTGTTCGCATACGCAGACTTGCTAAACCAGTTTCAGCACAGGCAGAAGGTCAAAACACAGATTTTTCAAAGATTATAAATCCCGCAATAGCCAAAGACGAAGATTGTGAAAGCCACACACAAAAATATATAAGCCTTGTACACCCGATCTTGAGCTACGCTCATTTCGCTAATTGGATTTTGAGAGTGTGAGGTCTTTTGAAGTTTTGCAGGATGACGGAACAAAATATGGATGATTTAATGGCTGAAGGCGATCTTCTTGAACCTATGATGGAGCAAAAGTTGGATTTAATTATGATGCAGTTGGACGAAGAACGAAGAGCCCGGCAAGCATTACAAGTTCAATCGGCCAATTTACAAAGATCGACTACCGATAAAGAGGAACCACAATATGAAGATCTTATCTGACGTACCATCGATGCGACTCTCGAAGCTCAATCCATCCGCAAAGAAACAAAGATAAGTAAAAGAAATTTCAAATTCTGTACTTTCAATGGCACTCGAGATGGAAAAACTGTTCTTGCATTCATCAATCAGTTTGATGATTACTTTCATGAGGAAACATACGCAGAAAAAGATAAAATCAAGTGTGTCACTAATCATTTAGTGGATAGAGCATCTCTTTGGTGGACCGTGGTTCGTAAGAGCATAGATTGTCCCACTACTTGGGAGAGTTTCAAGAAGAAGTTTACGCAGAATTTCCTTCCTCCACAATTCCATGAAAAAGCCATAAAGCAATGGGACCTTCTTCAGCAAAGAGATCATGAGCCTATTCCTCAATACACCGAATGCTTTTGGAATGCATTACTCCAGTTACGCATGCTTGAAGTCGTACCTGAAGCGACTCACAAGCGCAAGTATATGTCTGGATTACTTGGGCATTACTACGCTGAAGTCAATATGTTCAAGCGTGCAACTCTTGAAGATGCAATTTCTTTAGCTCATGACACTGAAGACAAGCTTCGAGGAAGAGACAAGCGTCCACAATTTCAAGCAAATGGTAACTATGGATCTAAGCAATTCAATTCAAATTTTAGAAGATTCAATCAAGGTCGATTTCCTTCATCATCTTTCCGTAAATCTTGGGCAAAACCACCTGCTTTACCATCTAATACCAATCAAAACCCTAAGCCAACTTCACAGCCAAATCCTAATATTCCTAGACTTCCTGCCATTGCAAACAATGTATCTAAAGCCAAACCTATAGTGTGTTACAAATGCCACCAACCTGCACATCTAGCAGCCAATTGCCAATCGAAGAAGCTACCTGTCCATATCAACTATCTTGGAGCAATGGAAGATGAAGAACATAAAGAAATGCCTGATTTCACGGAAGATGAAGACGACATTACTATTCCTTCGGATACTTTACTAGGTATGCCAACTCCACATTCTTTACTGACAATGAAATGTTTAGTGCATGGAAAAGAAAATATTATTTTGCATGATGATGGTAGTACACATGATTTTATTTCTACAAAGTTAGTGAAAGAATTGAAATTACAAACTGTTCCTACGCATTATCGCATTAAAACAGCATTCTTAGGCACAAGGTATAATGGAACACAAGAGGTGCATGATTTAGAAATTCAAATTGCTGAGTACATTGAAAGAAGGAATTTTCTAGTTGTACCATTACAGTCCAGTGATATTATTTTAGGTATGCCTCGGCGACATCAGCATAATCTTGATATAGATTATTCCACACATTCAATTAATATTCATTTTCAAGGAAAACATATTACATTGTATGGTATGCATGCATCTAATGCTTTTTCACTGCTTTCTCATACTCAAGCTAAACGTGCATTACGCAAAAGTAGTAAATCTTATCTAATTTGGGTGAATGAACTGCAAGCTAAAGAAAAACATATGCACCCTAGGCATAAAGAATTTCTTGCACAATTTAAAGATTGTTTTGCAGAAGATCTACCACCTGGTTTACCTCCTTCATGTCCTGAAGACCACAAAATAGATTTAATTCCTGGTACACAACCATTTTGTAAAGCACCATATAGGCATAACCAGATAGAGCAAAAAGAAATTCAAAATCAAGTTGAGGAATTACTAAATAGAGGATTGATTAGACCTAGTAGTTCTCCATTTTGTGCACTTGTTTTGTTGGTAAAGAAGAATAATAATACTTATCGTATGTGCATTGACTATCGTGCTTTAAATAAAATTACTGTAAAGAATAGATATTCAATTCCTAGAGTCGATGATCTTATGGATAAACTGTAAGGTTCTGCCATATTTAGTAAAATAGATCTTAAACCTGGTTATCATCAGGTGAGATTAGATAAGTCTGACATATTCAAGACTGCATTTAGAACACAATTTGGTCATTATGAATTTTTAGTGATGCCTTTTGGATTGACTAATGCACCTGCTACATTTAGTAGAATGATGAATCGTATATTTTTTAAATATCAGTATTGTGTTATTGTATTCTTTGATGATATCTTGGTGTTTAGTAAAAATGAGAAAGAGCATTATGAACATCTGTCCTTGGTTTTCAAGTTGTTGAAAGATAATCAATTGTATTCTAATTCGGAAAAGAGTGAGTTCTTTCAAACAAAAATTGAACATTTAGGTCATATTGTGTCATCAGATGGTATTAAAGTTGACCCTAAGAAGATAGAAGCAATATTGAATTGGCCTATACCAAAAAATGTGCATGAGTTACGTTCTTTTCTAGGTCTTGCTAGTTTTTACAGGAAATTTGTGCGAAATTTTTCATTACTTACTTTGCCTTTGACTAAACTTTTAAAGAAAGGTATTGTTTATCATTGGTCTAATAATCAACAGAAATCCTTTGATTTATTGAAACATGCATTAACCCAAGAAAGAGAGAAAGAGAGAGAGAGGGAGAGAGAAGAATGAATGGATAAAAAACAAAGAGAGAGTAAGATCTTGATCTTTAATTTCTTCTTTTTTTGTCTGTAGTAGTAGTGATAGTAGTAGTAGTAGTAGTAGTAGTAGTAGTAGAGAGATATATATATATATATATGTTTTGTTAAAGAAAATGAGAGATGGAGAGGAAGAGAGAAAAATAAACAAGGAACAAGAGAAAGAGGGAATAAATATGAAACATAATAAAGAGAGAGAGAGGAAGGGAGAGAGGAGAATGAATGGATAAAAAACAAAAAGAGGATAAGATCTTGTTCTTTAACTTCTTCTTTTCTTGTTTGTAGTAGTAGTAGTAGTAGCAGTGGTGGTGGTGGTGGTTGTGGTGGTAGTACTACAGAGAGAGAGAGAGAGAGAGAGAGAGACAGACAGACAGACAGAGATGTTTTTTTAAAGGTGCACCTTTGGTGTGTTCGAGAAGGCGAGTAGTAGTAGTAGCAGTAGCAGTAGCAGTAGCAGTAGCAGCAGCAGCAGCAGCAGCAGCAGCAGCAGCAGCAGCAGCAGCAGCAGCAGCAGCAGCAGCAGCAGCAGCAGTAGTAGTAGAGAGAGGTTTTGTTTAGGGTGCATCTTGGGTGTGTTCAACACCTCGGGAAGACAAGTACTAGTAATAGCAGCAGCAGCAGTAGTAGTAGTAGTAGTAGTAGTAGTAGTAGAGAGAGAGAGAGAGAGAGAGAGGTTTTGTTTAGGGTGCATCTTGGGTGTGTTCAACACCTCGGGAAGACAAGTACTAGTAATAGCAGCAGCAGGAGTAGTAGTAGTGGTAGTGGTAGTGGTAGTGGTAGTGGTAGTGGTAGTGGTAGTGGTAGTGGTAGTGGTAGTGGTAGTGGTAGTAGTAGAGAGAGAGAGAGAGGTTTTGTTTAGGGTGCATCTTGGGTGTGTTCAACACCTCGGGAAGGAAAGTACTAGTAATAGCAGTAGTAGCAGTAGCAGTAGCAGTAGAGAGAGAGAGAGAGAGAGGTTTTGTTAAAGGTGCACACAAAGGGAAAAAGGTGGCAAGGTCTAATGCAATACCGTGGGATGGGAAACATTCCGACATAGGGTAGCTACTCCCTCATCCCCATGCATGGCATATTAGACTTTACATACTATAGGCCCATCTGTAGGTGGGTGGAGACTTTATATACGTTAATTTTTTTCAGTTACAAGAGAAGAAATCCCTTCTCAAACAATTTAAGAAAGAAAAAAGAATGATAACAAAAATAAATTGTTTGTTATAATGGAGACCAAATGGAAAACGATGAAGGCCGTGATGTTCAAGATCATGAGGCATATCTTAACCAGCATATCCCATATCCTTGCTCTCAATGTAAGCTAGCAATTAGATGAAAATGTAGATTGTCTATAGAACACTACGATGCTTTGGCAAGTTTCAATCAGAGATCATTGATCAGACAATCTCAAATTTTGAGAAACGGCAAGAAAAGTATATATCAATCATGCATTGTATTCGCAAACTAATTGAATATCATATACAAAAACATTGGATGTGGCCAGCAAATTTATTACATGGAGGTGATGTGTCATCCCAAGGAGTGCACCCTTTGCGGAAAGTTAGAAGAGTTTGTTGGGCATGCAGTGGATGGAGTGTACCTGAGCCAATCCACCACTTGGAAGGTACTACCCAATCTATACTGTTAATATCAGAGGAGACAAGCAGCCTTCTAGACTTTCCTACAATCTTGGAGCTTGAGATGGAGGCAAAGATTGATGCATTGATGCCCTCAGCGACGTAAATAGCGGCGCTGATAGCGACTATTCTATGGCGTCGCTAATACCGACATTTTTTGTGATGACAGGGGAAAATTTCTTTATGAACATTTTCATCGCTTTGAACGTCGATATAAGGCATGTATCTTGTAGCGACTATGAATTAGGTTTTTCTTTTGCGTAAATGCTCATATAATCCTTTAGTGAGCCTTACTATCCTTAGAAAATTTTACAAAGTAATAGATTATCCATACCTTTAATAGATAAAATCCTAAGATTTTAAAATAGCTAGAAATATAAGATTAGTTGCCTTACCAATATAACAAAATAATAAATATTTTAATTACATTCCATAAATATATTAAACAAATTCATTGGTTAAAAATCGTAAGGAATTATCCATATCTTTGATAGTATTATGTATGATTAAAGAAAGAAAAATATCATTAGGTCACCCATACATGCATCTCATGAATATATGAATCACAAAGAAAAAAATCAAGATATTAGTGATTTTATAAGGTATGTGTTAAGCACAACATATAACACATAGCTAATTAGATAAGTTCTTTAATTCATATCTTAAATCATTATAATTTTTAAAAATCTCATCTTGTAGAAAATGGAATAGTTCTATCTGTCCAATGATAAAAATGATGAGTTCTAAAGAGTTTGCAATTATTATTCAATCCATATACTAAGTAAAACTAACAAAAAGTCAAGAATATCAGCACAAGAGAGACCATGCACATTGGTAAAAGCATGTAATTCTAGCTATTGGTGCATGGAAATTTTTATTAAAGGATTGAATAGTGGATTTTTCACTTGATTTAATGCAACCACCAAAAAGTAAAAAGTGCAATCATATTAAAATCTCTTTTCTTAGTAAACAATATAATTTTTCTTGAGAAGAACTCGCTATTTACTGGTTCATTGATTTTAATTTGCATCCACAAATTGATAAAGTTTTATTTATGTCTAAAAAAAGGGTAGCCTTGAGTAGGTTGCATCTCCTCCAAGTGTAACTGCTCGTTTTGAGCTAGTTTTATTCCCCCTAGTAGGAGTACCTAACCAACATCTAGGTAGGAAGGTCTCATATAAAAGATTTCCTCCTATGGAAATATGTAACCAAGGGGCTTTGGTAAGATAAGAGTTTACTTATTTGGTCCTAAGATGGAGAAGAAATGTGCACATGTACAATGTGGTGAGCATATGAAGCCCAACATTTATGGGCTAGTTTAGTACTCTAAAGAAGAAAGCAAAAGTTTTGTATCTCGCTCTATGAGTAGGAATCCAATGTAAAGACTATCAATTAATAAAGTAAATGTTTTGAAAGGACTATATTTGCTACTTTTGTGTTGTGTCTAATGAAGACATGAAATGAGCCCAATGTTAAAGGATAATTAAGCAAGTTTCTTATATATGTTGATTAGCGTATTAACATGCTTTAATTGGAAAACTAAAGAAAAACCACACTTAAATGGAAAGCGTGCAATCATATTTCCCTAATGAAAAATAATAGATGATGGCTGGGTGGAACCAATAAGTGGGGTGTTTCCTCATAAGTAAATTTTAGGACAAGAGATGGACACAAACTTTTCCTAGGGTTTGGTCTTAGATCCCTATCATGGGCCATTTTAGGGAACAAAAATAAGATTACGCCTTATGGAAAGAGGGGTAGAATTCAGATCCCCCTCATCTCTCACTCAATATGAACCAAGTATGGCCATTGACCTACTCTTAGTCTTGAAGGATTAGAATGTGATCTCCTGGACTAAGTACTAGAATATTGTTAGAGACTATTAGGTCTTTTAGGAGCCTTCAAGTTGATCCTCGTGGGTCGAGATAAGTGCTTCATAGTAGTGAGGCAGATGCAAGCTCCCCAATTTGATTATGTAAAGAGCTGAATTATTATTTACAACTATCATTTCTTGGCAATAATACAACTCTATCCTTTAACCTCCCAAGCTTCTTTCCTCTCTTTTCATGGCTACAAGCCATCTCTCTCCTTATTTCCTATCTCTCTCTCTCCATTTCAAATATTTATCTATCCTCCTCTAGATTTTCTCTCTCCTCTATACTCTTTTTCTCTCTTTCTTACAATATTCTCTCTCCTCTTAGGTTTCTTCATAATTCCAAGTGGAATGTAAAGAGCTGAATTAGGTGCATATAAAAGGTGTAAAGGATATATATACAACTATCATTTTTTTGGCAATAATACAACTGTGTCCTTTCATCTTTGAGGCTCCTCTCTGTTAGAATATCAAGCTTCCGCTACTCTTCAGTCAGTCTATCTTTATGTATGTGACAGGCATTAGCTAGATACAACTGTACACATGTGTGACATTCAATAAGTTGAGTTAACCACAGTTAGCCTTGGTTAGTCATACCTATGTGTGTAAGTCTCTTTCAGTTAGTATGATGGAAGAATAATGGAAAGGAGAACAACAATGAGCTGAGGCTCATCTTCTACTCCACTCTGTCTCTCTCCCTCTCTTCCAACATGGTATCAAAGCTTGAATGCCTGAAGCCTGAAGGCTTGGTAATGGCCATTTGGCATCAAGACATCAGATCTAAAGAAAACATCATCAAATGAGACTGTGCCTGCAGTCCGTTTTTTTGTAGAAGCTATATCTTGCTACAGAAATGGTTTTTAGAGAAACAACCCATGGTTCCTAATCGTTTTGATGTGGTCTACAACTTTGCAGAAGAAATTTTTTTCAAATTCCTCACAAATTTTGAGACATTTAGCACAGACCTGTGTAGACTGGCTATTTACTGCAATAAACAACAAGTGATTCTAGGGCACTCGTGGCTTTCATCCTAACAATGTATATACCCTTATTATCATGCATTTGACCATGATATTGGAGTGTTAAATGCTCAGTTTTGGAGCTTATTTGCAAGTTGAAAACAGTGAACTAGTTGTTGTCTTGAATTTGGAAACAATATACCTATAGGGTTGAAGTATTTGTGATGCTTATTTGTTAGTGGCAAATGCTTGGATCATACCACTTGAGTGGTAGATGCTTTTTGGGATATTGTGAGTACTGAAAGTCCAAAGTTTGGACTGATTTGTTGCTAGTTATACCATAGTATTGATTGGTTATTGTCTGTAGGAAGGATACCTATCATCTTCACTTGACATACATGCAATATATTCTAACCGATTGGACATGTATCAACTCCTGCATAGAGTTTGGGGCTATTTTGAGGTCTGAATACTCTTGTTTCAATAGAGAAAACACTGTTGGTTATAGCACTGGGCCAGCTATATTTGGTACTGCTACTTGCATACAGTACAAACATTGATACTTGTATGGACATAGTTTGTTGATGGGATGTTTTGCCACTACCATAGAATGTTTTGAACTGATTTGAGCTTGGTTTATGCTCAGTTGACTATGTTTTTTAATTGTTAGAATACAATTTACAGCAAGCAGGTTTTTAGGAAAACTATCATGAATTGCAAGAAACTGTCCTGAATAGTAGGAAACTGGTCCTGAATTGTAGGAAAAGGAGTCAGATACTTACAGGTTGTATACATCACTGAATACCTAAGCTGCAACTATGGAAAATGCTCAAGGCACTGACAATATCACTCAAATTGTGGGAGAAAAGCTAGACAACAAAAAAAATTCTTTATGGAAGTTCCGTGTATGAAGAATTTTTTGGTTGGCAAAGGTTATTGGAACTTATGTACAGGTGATGAGACTGAACTTGAAATACATGAAAGGAATCCGACAAATGATCAGAAAAGGGCTCATAAGCTATGGACTGAGAGAGCATGCAAGGTGTTACACTGGTTTTCCTTATGTATATCAGATGCTATGGTTATACAGATCACTAGATGCAATTCCCCAAAGGATGCATGGGACATACTCATGAAGAATTATGGAAATGTAACACATGCAAGAAAGATTCAGCTAAAGCAACATTTCAATAACATGTCTAGAAATGGTAAAAGCATTCATGCCTACACTACAGAGATCAAGAACATAGCGGATAAGCTTGCCACCATTGGATCTTCAGTGTCTAAGGATGATATTATTGCAGTGACATTGAATGGACTTGGAAAAGAGTATAAAGTATTTGATACGTCTATTTATGTGAGAGTTGAATCCCCTGATTGGGATGAGTTGATTGCTTTGCTGCTACATGAGGAAGTTAAGCTTGGGGTAAATATAGGTTCTAGTACACCTCAAAGCAGAGACACTATTCTTTACTCTAGCCAGTGTGGCAAAGGCAGTAGACGCCATAGCTCTTTTAGATGTCGAGGAGACACTCGAAACACTTATGGACAACATCAGCAAAATGCCTAGCCGGGCACAAATACATAGGGCCAACGTGGATCTGGTAGCTTTAGAGGCAAGGGGAGATCACCCCATGGTAGAGGTGGTGGATCTTGTTCATGGCAGTCAAAAGTCAAACAGAGATAAGGACTGTCATTACTGCAGTAGATATGGACACATTGTAAATGATTGTTACAAGAAGTAGGGAGATATGAAGGCAAAGGGAAAATAGCATGGCCACTATGCATCTTCTAGCAGTGCTCATGATGAGCAGGTTGACAGATTGTTTGCCATGCATCATGTGTCTAAGAATGCATCTAGGTAGAATAGATATGAGAGATGGTACATTGATTCAGGGGCTTCAAATCATATGACACCCCATGGAGAATGGTTTGATGAGATGGTTGCAGGTTCACATGGTTATGTGTGTACTGGGGATGACACCCAACATGACATTCAACACACAGGAATTGTTCCATTGTTGATGCCTGATGGCAAAAAAAAGAGCAGGCATGATGTACTACATATATCTACAATAACCAAGAATCTTTTGTCAGTTGGACAGATGGCAAAGCAGAATCTACAGGTGAGATTTAATAAAGATGGATGCTTTGTTAAATAATATGGTAATGGTTGCAAATTGATTCTAGAGGCCGAAGAGATGGTAGAATGTTTACTCTTGATGTGTCAATTCCAAAATTGTAAGCAGCCATGTTTGCACATGATGATGGTGCTATACGGGATGTCGAGATATGGCATAAGCAGATTGGCCATGTGAATGTACAAAAGCTGAAATCTATGCAGCAAAAGGAGATTATGCTTGGACTGCCTAAGTTCAAGTATCATGACTTTGGACATGTATGTAATGCATGTCAATTTGGAAAGCAGACAAGGTTTCCATTTATGAGACATGTACGGAATAGCTCACAACCCTTGCAGTTGGTACATTCAGATGCATGGGGTCTGTCTCATAATGCTTCTTGGTGGTGCTTGTTATTATGTATCCTTCATTGATGATTTCAGTAGGTATACTTGGCTTTACATACTGAAACATAAGGATGATGTGTTTGATGCATTCAGGGACTTCAAGAAGCATGTTGAAAATGAGTTGAGTTGTAAAATTTCATGTCTTAGATCAGATGGAGGTGGAGAATATGTCTCTAATTACTTTGACATGTACCTTGCTAAATATGGGATCAACAGACATTTAACTTGCAGCTATACACCACAGCAAAATGGTGTAGTAGAAAGGAAAAATAGGGTACTAATGGAATCAGCAAGAGCTATGTTGAATGAGAAGAATTTGCCAAATGGTTATTGGGCTGAAGCAGTAGTGAGTGCTATCTATGTGTTGAATAGAACTCCTACATCAGAGATTCATGATGTAACTCCATATGAGAAGTTTGTATGGTCATAAGCTTGACATTTCACAATTGAAGGTATTTGGTAGCATTGCATATGTACATATTCTTGATGAAAAGAGGGAGAAATTGGATCCTAAATCTATCAAGAGTGTGTTCCTTGGTTATGCACAAGACCGGAAAGCTTACAAGTGTTACACATGAGACATTGATTAGCAAATATGTTCTTGATGAGCTAGCATCATGGTATTGTAATCCGACTGCAGTGGCTACTAATGGATTAGCCAACACTAGTAATGCTAAAAATACACCTACAATGAGTACATCTATGAGTGGTCCTATAGGTGATGGGTCAGCTATAGTAAGTCCTTGGTCAAGACGCTTGCGTCAGGACGCTTGCGGAGTCATACTCCTACGTCCACTGACATGGATATGTCAGTGAGGGAGAGATTGGATAAGAGAAAAGAAAAGATGCTTGAGGATGTGGCAAGTCCACTTACACCAGGTTATGAGTCATCTAACAGTGATAGTTTGGATAGTGAGTTGGGCATTCCATCTATGATGCCTAGAGCAAGGCAGAGTCATTATGTACCACCTCATGAGAGGCAAGCTCAAAGTGAGCCACAGTTACGGAGATCTAAGAGAGTCTAAAAACCAATTGACAGGTTTACATACATTGGTTATTCAGCCCGCCATTATGCATATATGGCTAGTGTGACAAGTTACAAAGAACCTAGAAAGTTTGATGGTGCAGTTACATATGATAACTGGTGCGTTGAAAATGAGACATGGGAATTGGTTGAGTTGCCTGAAGGCAAAGTCCCCATTGGCAACAAATGGGTATACAAGGTTAAGTGCAAGTTAGATGGTTCATTAGAAAGCTATAAGGCTAGGCTGGTTGCAAAAGGGTATGCACAACAATATGGCCTTGACTATGAGGAGACTTTCAGACCGGTGGCTAAAATGGCAATAGTCAAAACTATCATTGCTTTGGCAGTATGCAAAGGCTGAAAATTATGGCAAATGGACATCAAGAATGCTTTCTTGAACAGTGATTTGGTTGAGGAAGTATATATGGAGCAACCTGAAGGCTATGTCCACCCAGACTTTCCTACACACGTATGTAAGGTGATAAGGCTTTATATGGACTGAAACAGGTACCTAGAGAATGGAATACTCGGATGAGTAGTTATTTACAACAACATGGATTTAGATTGGGTGATGCAGATCACAATGTGTTCACGAAGAGGATAGATCATGGATATGTGTTTCTAGTGGTTTATGTAGATGATCTTATCATCACTGGAGATGATGAAGAGGGCATTGCTGAAATTAAATCATGTTTACATGTTGAATTTAGAGTCAAAGACCTTGATGAACTAAAGTATTTTCTTGGGATTGAGGTAGTCTCTACACCTCAAGGTATATGGCTGCTACAGAAGTAGTATGCTCATGACATGTTACAGAAGTATGGTATGACGGAATGCAAGCCTATGGAGACACCTCTTGATCAAAATGCCAAGCTCTAGATTGATGTTGGGAATGACATAGAGAATGTGACCATGTATTGACAGATGGTGGGCAGCTTGATATACTTGACTATTACCAATCTTGACTTACATTATGTAGTGGGGCGGATTAGTCAGTTCATGCAGAAGCCTTGCAAACCAAATTTAGATGCAGTCAAGAGGATCATGGAGATACATAAAGGGTACTACAGATTATGGGTTGTTTTATACATATGGAAAATCTCTTGACTTTACAGGGTTTACTGATGTTGATTGGGCTGGTTGTGCCTATGACAGGAGGTCAACTAGTGGTTATGCATTTGGATTGGGTAGTAGTATGATTAGTTGGCAGAGTAAGAAACAACCTACTGTTGCATTGTCTAGTAGAGAAGCTGAGTACAGAAGAGCTGCCTTAGCGGCATGCAAAGCAGTTTGGTTGATGAAGACTTGGGAATACAACTGGAAAGCAAAGTGAGATTGGATTGTGATAACCTCAGCAGTGTTATGTTGGCTAGCAATCCTGCCTACCATGCTAGGTCCAAACATATTGAGGTTCACTACCATTTCATCAAAGAAATGGTTCTTATAGGGCAGATTGAGTTGATTCATGTGAAGACTGAGGACCAGGTAGCATACATATTTACCAAGTCTCTTGGTAAAGAAAAGTTTATATACTTCAGACAACTACTTGGAGTTTATCAGATGGTTTGAGCTTGAGGGGGAGTGTTAGAATATCAAGCTCCCGCTACTCTTCAGTCACTCTATATTTATGTGTGTGATTGACATTAGCTAGATACAACTGTAATGTGTGTGACATTCAATAAGTCGGTGTAGTCAGTAACTTAACCTTAGTTAGTCTTAGTTAGTCATACCTATGTATGTAAGTCTCTTTCAGTTAGTATGATGGAAGAATAATGGAAGAAGAACAACAATGAGCTGAGGCTCATCTTCCACTCCACTTTGTCTCTCTCCCTCTCTTCCAACACTCTCCTCTCCTTTCATGGCTACTAGCCATCTCTCTCCTTTCCTATCCCTCTCTCTCCATTTCTAGTATTTCTCTCTCCTTATCTAGACTCTCTCTCCTCTGCACTCTTCTTCTCTCTTTTCTACAACCTTCTCTCTCCTCTTAGGTCCCTTCATGATGACAAAGTGGAATGTAAAGAGTTGAATTAGGGGCATATAAAAGGTGTAAAGGGGATATGTACATCTATCATTTTTTTGCCAATAAAACAATTTTTCTCTTTCAGCTCCCAAGCTTCTCTCCTATCCTTTCATGGCTGCCAGCCATCTCTCTCCTTCTTTCCTATATTTCTCTCTCCATTTTCACTTTTTCTCTCTCCTTATCTAGGCTTTATCTCTCGTCTTTCTTTCTCCTCTCAAGTTCCTTCATGACAAATTATTCTTGTGGAGTGCAAATGGTAGTAGTTGGGATAGATCCTGGATAGCTACCAAATGTTATCTTTAAGTGGTCGGTATGTTACAACTCGTAAGGTTCCACTTTCTCTCCCTCATGATCATACATGGGAATAAGAAATCCTCCTCGATAGAACAAAACAATGGTCAAGTCTATGGCATGCAAACATTTTCCATTGCAATTTTGAATATAATACAACTTGAAAATGTTACTATGCATTGGCAATAAAGAGCCATTGAGCTTACTTCCTCTAGAGTAGCTAGATGATTGTAACTACCATTGCATATGAGTGTCCATATGTGAAAGAGCTTCAAGCCTCCATTTCAAGCACCCTTTAGTACTTTCCCAAAGTGTTGTTCCAAACATAATGTAATCGAGAATCCTTCATCTCTACCACCAAGAACTTATGGGCTAGACCCATAGTCCTCTTCACTAGCTTTGTGGAAAACTTGTTTCACTTAGGAATATATTCAATACATTTCATTGCATGAGAGATACCATTTATTTTATCCTATATTAACTTTTAAGTACATCAAATGAAGCATAAATTTAAAGTCAAAGAGATGTGACAACCTTGCTCCTCCATCCCTGCAACATAGGAAAGTTAGTAAAGAGGAGGCATACAACCTCAAAGGAGGGCACCTCATTGCTATACATGTCATATCTATTGCTCTCCATGAAGTGAAAAATCCTATATTGATAAAACACATCCCTAATAAGTATCACGTATGGTAATTTGATATATACTAATAAATAATGTAAAGAGAGAGAAGATTGTTGCACCCATCCTATGCAAATGTGTCTAGTGCATATATATCAAACTAGCAAGGCATCAACAATGGTTTGGTATTGGAAGTCTTCCATAAAATAACTTTTGTGTTAGACACAATACTAGTTATCATGCTTATCAAAGTGTCATGTTTTGTCTTAGAAGTTTATTGTCTTAGAAGTCTAACAATACATATTTTCTAATTGGTTGGGTGCTTAGTGGACTCTTCATATCAAAGAGCAAGTATGGACTCAATATCACTAGCTTGCTACACACCCCATGTCTATCTTTCTTTTGCCCACACTATTAACATGGAATAAATGGTGACTTAATAAAACTATTATAAATATAGTTGCTAGACATTCCTATGTTTTCTCATTCCTCACTCTTAAGGTCATGTATTTAAATAGATTCTATTGCAGTTATGATTGATATAGCCTCCCTCTTTGCCTTCATCACTTCTTTGTCTAGGCTGATGATGTCAATACCATTTTGGAGCCCCAAGAGAGACTCCAAGGAAAAGGGGTTTCTATTGAAAGAAATTTTATCTTGTAACATCAACAAGCTTTTGTTTCATTCTTTAAAGAACCACAATAAGGAAAAGAACAAATCTTTATGCAGCATCATAGTAGATATCTCCCATGGATTTGAAAGAATCAACCATAATCTTCAGCATCTTCATAGAATCCATAAAAACTAACAAGCACACAAAAGAATACACCACTTTTGAATGGAAAAATATCACATATGATTCATCTTCATTGTCTTCATAATTTTCTCTCTTAATCTCTCATAGATAGATACATTATTTTACATAGAATTGGCTATCTCTGACTCTCTCTTTGTCTCTCAATCAATAGTACATCATCTCCTCACTACAATACTCAATAATCACTCATAATAATCCTTCTTAGGTCATGGATGCCCCTTCCAAGAGGTGTGTTTGATATGAAAGGTCACTAGAGCCACTACAGTGACTCTTCATAGCTCACTACTGTCACTTCACTCCAATCTTCTCTTGAGTCTTCAGCAACTACTTCTTCCACTTCCTTGAGTTCTTTTGAACTTACATTCACCTCTTTCCAAGGCTAGAAAACTTTTCCAAAGTCACACATACATTTCACATAACACTTATAAAAGCATACAAAATAGAACAAAATAGGAACAGAGCAGAAACAAAGACTCTACAAAAGTTCATTAGAGGGTTACAGAACTTGCATTAATCATCAATCCATGCTTTATACAGAAAAAAATCAAAACAAAATAGAAGCTAAACAGAAGGTATCAGAACCTCAATATAACCTATCAAAACATCACAGAACCTCGTATTTCTTCTAAGAATCATCATGAGCTTCCAAAACATAATCAATATCATCCAAAACATTCTCAAACACTTCCAAAATAACTAAACATCACTCAAATTCCATAAAAAATTAATCATTCAGGCCTCAAAATCAACAAAAATCAACCAAAAAATCTAGTCATTTCAACATTCAACATATCCCCACACTTAATGAGAAAGCGTCCTCGCGAGCTAAGAAAGAAGTAATATAAGTTCATTAAGAGCTTAACTTGATCTCCTTTAGTATCTTCAATAATCCACCCAACCACAACCCTAACTTGTCACCTATATCTAAGAAAGAATATAACTAAAGGAGAATAATGTTATCCAGTAACACATCTTATAAACAATAGAAAGTCATGACAAATTTGTAAAGGATATAAGAGGGTATTCAACTTTACATCGTAGGCTTTCCATCCACCACCACCATCACTATCAATAGTTGAAAAGAGAGCTCTTGAACAAATCCAATATTCAATCTCACATAAAAATTAACACAACACAAACACAAAACAACCATCTGAATGGCACCTCCAAAAAAGAGATATATCATTAAGAAGTTAGAAAATCATCCAGGGGTATCAATGAAGATGATCCCTCTTGAAAGCTTGATGATTACAAAAGTGATCCATGGATAAGGATTCATCTACAAAATATTTTGGAGGATTCTAAAAGAATTGAAGGCAACACATCCTTTCTAGCAAAACAAGGTATATGATAGGTAGACAAAGGGCATGAAAATGTAGGATATCCAATTGTTGGGAATCAATGTTCACATTAACATTCATACATAACTTTGGAATGGCATTTTGATTGTTATGGGAATGCCCATGCATATATGCTAGGTACCAAGGAAAGTGGCATGTCAATCTCACTGAAGGATCTAGAGATTTTGAATATTGTTGGGCAAAATGGAGATAATTTGGTACATTTGACTAGCAGTTGTCCAGCCCCCTGGAATTAATAGTCAATTAATCTGTGATTCCATAAGAGAATCATTTCCCTATACAAAACTTATTGATGGACTTAGTTACTTATGTAGAGCATGAGTCCTCTACAGAAGATAATTTAGGTGATGAGAAGAGTAACCAGTTAGTGGTTACCCCATCCTCTAATGTGATGGCATGGACCGAGGTGTTGGGGGTAAAGGCGCCTCCACCTAGCCGCCCGTGTATTACTACACTGACAGTCATCGCTACTGCACATTACAGGTGGCGGGCGCCCATCACCATCACTTTATTCTTTATTCTTTTAGTGATAGTTTGAATAAAGGAAGGCTTGGTCATACATTGTGACTGTTGGAGTTCCCATTTCTTGTCTCTTTCTTTCTTGCTCTTGCTCTCCCGCCATAGCTCTTGCATGCAAGCTTCGATCCTTCTCACCTTTCAATTGGTATCAGAGTTGGGCTTCTCAACTCTTGAGCTTGGTTCGTGGCATTCTCAACTTCCCATTGACTCCCCACTCGCATTGGGTCTCCTTCCTGGCAGCTATAGCTCATTCTCTTGAGCTTCTGTCACTCCACGGCTTCCCGAGCTTCTTCCCGGCCTCTTGAGGCACCATTAGGGCTTTGATATTGAGGTATTGCTTCATTATTTCAGAGATTTATTTCAATCCACATGTCTAGGTAAATAGGGCAGCCACCATTGAAGCTTCCAATCTTCATATCTCTTTGCCACTGGTTGTGGGCTGCTAGAGGCTTGTTCCAAGGCCTCTTT
The DNA here is from genome assembly GCF_053477565.2 of Lygodium microphyllum. Classification (NCBI taxonomy): domain Eukaryota; kingdom Viridiplantae; phylum Streptophyta; class Polypodiopsida; order Schizaeales; family Lygodiaceae; genus Lygodium; species Lygodium microphyllum. The sequence goes on along the minus strand of NW_028229718.1, from coordinate 51,520 downwards.
GGCTCATGTTTGAGCCCTCCAATCTCTCCAAACCTGCCATGTGGACCAGCAGGAGCAACAGCATCATCACGCTGATCTACGCTTGATTCTGGATAGATCTCATTCAGCCACACACTAGTTACTTCAGCTCCAGCTCCAGCTTGGAATTAAGCACTTGTTTGGGCTCTATTTCAGGCTTTTTGCACATGTATTGATACTTTGCATTGATCCTTTGAGATTAGGCATTGTTTTGGTGGCTAAAAACAATGTTTCAAGATTGTTATAAATAGTCTATAGACATTTGATGCTAGTGCTACATTCACAGTTTATGCCTGTGCTTGTTTGGGCAAGACTACATAACCAGTTTGATGCCTATTGCATCCCGATTGATTGGGGGATTGAAGCTATATGTCATGCTATGATTTTGGCCTGATTGTGGGGCTGGAAATACACAATCTATAATAGTAAATGCATGCTAAATACTCTTGGGCTGAAGCTATCTTTCATGCTTTGACATATGCCTATTGGTTCCAGGTGTATATCTTGGGTTATGCTATGATGTATTGATCATCGAGGGACGACTTCGAGCTTGTCATTGGATCCTGATGCTTTTGAAAGCTTGAGCTTATTTCAGGCAGCACTTATTGACTTCGGTCTATGCTTGACAGTGATCAGTGCTTTGACAGTTATATGCTCTTTGGGTACATGCTTACCCGGCGCCTACGGCTTGATGCATTTGTCTTGGCACAGTGTACCATGTACTTGTTGAGTTTTAGTGCTCTCTGAAGACTTGGCTTGGATTCTCATTTGCTATTCTAGAATTTTGTATTGGATGTCATTTTGGTTGTCAGAGATCTTTATTGGGATGTATGTCTTGCTCATGGATGCTACCTACAGTTGCTTTGTAGCTGTCATGCTCTTGGGATGCTATTGAGGCATTGTCTTGGTTACCTATCTTTGGTACTTTGACTTGGTTTGATTGAGTTGTTGAGCTCATTTATCCACCTTTTGTGCCAATGGGAGCATCTTGTATGCTTGACCGACATTGAGTAGAAGGTTTATGCTATTTGAGCATTTTGCAGATACTTGAGACTTTGGGATCTCTTACACTTAAATATTGCAAGGTTCATGCACTCATATCTTGGAGTTGCCTTTGACTTGAGCTTGGGCTTTGCACTCTTGTGAGCATACACCTACTGGTGTCAGGTCTTGCCAGTGTTATGTATACTTTGCTCTATTGTCTAGGGGGTATGCCTACTCACACTAACGGATGCTTTGGTGACATGTTTGGGTGTTTGCTCAGGGTCTTGATGACTGTTTGGTGCTGATTTATGCCCGTTTATGGCTGGTCATATCTTGGCTATCATTTATTGACTTGGTGCAGTGATTTGGTTAGTAATTGACTCTCACAGTACCCTGTTGTCATTAATTACAGTAAGCATATAACTCTGGACTGACATGGATTTTTTCATGCTAAAATATTTTGAAATGATGTACTTTCACTAGTACTTGGTGGGTACCAGCTTTTGTTACACTTTTCTTGCCATTTTCTCTCGATTTTGGTGATTTTTTGGTCATTTTCTGCAGTAAACAGCAAGTAGTTTTTGAATTGTATGCAGTCTTCCAGCCTGCATTGTGGTGAGTTCGTCCATAGATCATGCTATTTTCAACATCACTAAGCTTGATGGTACAAATTACTCTTATTGAAAGAGCCAGATTTGGCAGATGTTGGTGCAAAAAAAATCGCAAATCAAACCATTGAGGTTGAGCGGGCAGCCGCCTACAACTATGCCAGATGAGGAATGGTTTGAGCTTGATGAGTTATGCAAGTCCACTATTATATTATCTCTCACAGAACAGGTTCATTACAATATATTTGAGGAAGAATAGAGTGCATGGCAGTTGTGGGATAAAATCAAGAATCTCTATGACAAGAAAAGTCCAGCGAGTCAGATGTATTGGCTGAAGCAGCTTATGGATCTGCGCATGAAGGAGGATGTGACTATGCCTGCTCACTTGAGCCAGTTACATGCTATACTCAAGAACTTGACTTCGCAGGACATCACTTTTGTAGAGGATGTCACTTCTCTTTTCTTGCTTGGTACTCTTAAAGAGTCATGGGATGTATTTCTCACTGCATTATGTGCCTCTGTTGCTACCTTGAAATTATCTGATGTTGAGAGTGCTCTTCTGCAGGAAGAGGTTAACCGTAAGAATTTGGATGCCTCTCGTGTGTCACATGCTATGACAGTTAGAGGCAGGAATGATGGATATGGAAAGCATGGCAGTGGTTGTGGTCGTGGATGGGATTCTCAGAAATCTCGGTCCAAGTCTCGTGGGAAGTCACGTAGCAAATCCCGTGGTAGGAATGCAGATGTTACTTGTCACCATTGTGGGAAAAAGGGACATATTAGGCCACAATTCCATGAACTGCACAATGAAATGCGAAAAGATAAGGGGAAAAACAAAGTGTAGGATAAGTCTTCTGATCGCAGCATAGTGCTTGCAAAGTCCAATGTTAAAATTGAAGAGATCAATGTTATGTAGCCTCAGGATGTTGATGATGATTATATCCTTGCAGCTTCTTCTAGTGCTTCATAGATGACAGATATACACTCTATGTATGCACAGTGTTGGCTTTTGGACTCAGGTGCGTCCTTTCATGTGACACCTTACCGAGAGTGGTTTCATTCATACCGTACTGTTTCGGGCTCTATGCACTTGGGTGATGATAGGTCTCTTGATATTGTGGGCATTGGTGATATTAGGCTGCAGTTTCCTTCTGGCAGCAGTTTTATTATGCAGGATGTACATCATGTACCTGCTTTGACGCGCAATCTCATGTCAAATGGACAGCTTGATGATGCAGGATATCATGTATCTTTTGGAGACTCTGCATGGAAGATCACTCGTGGCAGACTTGTGATTGCGAGAGGTGACAAGGCTAGCAGCCTCTATCCCTTGATTGTATCTGCTTCTTCCCTTGATCGTGTTTTGTCTGTGGGTTCTATCCCACATGTATCTCTTTGGCATGCCCGTTTGGGCCATATGTCTTTGAAGAGAATGAAAATTCTTTCTGGTTTGCAGTACTTATTGCCCCTTGATTATGTATGTTTTGATTCATGTGAGCATTGTCTTTATGGCAGGCAGACTAGGTCTACGCATAAGAAATCTGGTAGGCCACACATGAGTGAGCCCTTGGCATTGGTACATTTGGATGTTTGTGGATCCATGCCTTGTCAGTCTATGGGTGGTGCAAAGTATTTTGTTACTTTCATAGATGATTTTTCACGGAAATTTTGGGCTTATCCCATTAAGTTGAAATCCGATGTCTTGGATGTGTTTCAGAGATGGCTTGCATTGGTTGAGAACTAGTCTGAGTATAGGCTAGAATGCCTAAGGACAGATAATGGGGGTGAGTATGTCTCACATGCTTTTGAGCAATTATGTGATGAGAGGGGTATAAAGTGTTAGTTGACCGCCCCCTACACCCCCCCAGAATGGTTTGGCTGAGCGGATGAATAGAACCATCCAAGAGCGTGTACGCAGTGTGCTTAGCCATGCAAGCCTACCACAGAGCTTTTGGGCTGAGGCAGTTAGTATAGCTGTGCATATCATAAACAGATCACCTTCTAGTGATTTGAATTTCCAAGTTGTAGAGGAGGTATGGACTGGAAAACCTCCCTCTTATGCGCATCTCTGTATCTTTGGATGTGAGGCATTTTGCCATGTGCCCAGGGACAAGAGAAGTAAGCTGGATCCTAAGAGTGTCAAATGCATTTTCCTTGGTTATGGGGATGCAGGCGAGATGGGTTACCATCTCTGGGATCCGCAGGCGCAGAAAGTCATCCGCAGTCATGATGTAGTTTTCCATGAACACAAGATGCATAGGCAGCCTAAGAGAGTTGTTGAGATCCGCAGGGTCATATTTCAGGAGGAGTTGAGAGCTCCCGCATAGCCAGTTGGACAGCCTACTGTAGTAGATGCTTATGGTCAAGGTGTTGGACAGGCAGCTGGGCAAGTAACAGAGTAGCCTGCTGTGAGACGGTCTGTTAGAGACAGATGTCCACCTAATAGATTTCAGCCCTCGATGCATTATGTCTTGGCTACAGATGCAGGAGAGCCTTTCACTTATGATGAGGCTATGCATAGGGGTGACAGTCACTCCTAGGAGAGGGATATGCAGTCTGAGATAGACTCCTTGCATAAGAATGAGACTTGGGATTTGGTTTCCTTGCCTAAGGGCAAGAAGGCTTTGCCATGCAAGTGGATGTACAAGCTGAAAAGTACCCTTGGACAACCCAAGTTGGCATATAAGGCTAGATTGGTAGCAAAGGGTTTTAAGCAGGTGCATGGTGTGGACTTTGATGAGGTCTTTTCTCCTGTGGTTAAGATGACCACCCTGCGCTTAGTCTTGCCTTTGGTTGCTCAGCTTGACTTGGATTTATACCAGATGGATGTCAAGATGGCTTTCTTACATGGGGACTTGCATGATGAGATTTATATGAAGCAGCCTAAGGGCTTTGTAGAACCTGGCAGGGAGCACCTAGTGTGCAAATTGAAGAAAAGTTTTTATGGCTTGAAGTAAGCACCTAGGGAGTGATATCATAAGTTTGATGCCTTTATGCAGTCACAGGGCTACAGCAGGAATATTATGGATCCGTGTCTTTACACGAAGAAAGCTTGTGATGGTTCTTTGTTGATTTTGGTACTCTATGTGGATGATATGCTGATAGCAGGGAAAGCTCATGATGAACTAGATGCTCTTAAGGCTCAGCTCAAGAAGAGCTTTGAGATGAAAGATCTGGGACAAGACTCTCACATATTGGGTATGTGCATTAGACGCGACAGGCATTAGGGACTCCTCTACTTGTCACAGAGGGAGTACATTCATAAAGTCCTTGAGTGCTTCCGCATGTAGGGCGGGTTAATGAGGATCTGATGGTGCATTTATGAGAATACGGCCTAATTTTCCTTGCAAATGGGTTCAATGATATTCATCGGATGCTCGTATTCTCAAGTACCCTAAAGGGACAGGCTAGAAAATGGTATTGGAGCCTCCCAAGGGGGTCTATTAAATCCTTTGAGGAGTTGAGTGATCGATTTTTAGATGAATATGAGAAGAAGGTTCCTATGACCCAAGTTTTAGGGCAACTGATGCAGATTAGGCAAGAGTCCTATCCTTCTATTAAAGAATACGCTAGAGCCTTTGATGATATTCTGAGGCTTTGGCCAAGAAGAGCTACTGCATTGCCAGGTGATGTGCTATGTGAGCTCTTTTTGAGTGGCTTAGAGATTAACATGGAAATCTAAGTGGGACTGCGGAATCCTAAGTCGTTAAGGGAAGAAAAGATGCATGCCATTGATTATGAGGGACATATTCAGAGATGTTGGGAAAACTTTTGGAGTCTTTCCCGCTCAGTACAAGTGCATCCTAGCTTCCAACTATTTCTACAAGGAGACAGCTCACTTGTTGATACCAAGGCATCCTATGAGAGGAACCTTGGTAGCCAAAATCTCCAAGCAGAAAATGGCAATAGTAGGGATAATATACCCCTTGGGGATAAAAAGATTCCAAGCCCAGTAAGTCCCATCAAGGCTTGCAACACTTTCATGAGAGGTAGTTGTGACGATGGAATTGATAGAACCATTAGGTCTACAAGCTTAGATGAGCATTCTATGAGTGGTTCTAGTTGTGCTCCTAGGAAGGCTCTTGAGAGACCTTTCCAATTTATAGATGAATCATGCTTTCGAGTAGATGCTATTACTTTTAGTAAAAGCATGGTTTCTATGACTGAGCAATTGTTGCAGAGTGGACAAAGGTAAGTAAAGACATCTCGTGTAGAGAAGATGTGGCATGCCAAAGGTCCACCTGTATTAAATAGAAGCCATAAGGCTATGAGGCCATTTGGTAATGGTGATAAATCCACAGTGAGTCCATTGGACCAATGTGGGCAGATGAGGCAGTCTAAGGATATGAAAAGGAATATGAGATGGATTTGGAGGCTTGAAACCCCTTAAAATACTGTTGGTGTGTCAGATGAAGGGCTAGGAATTACATGTGGACATGCTTTGATGGATTCCCAAGAGGATGTGACTAAAGGCCATAATACGACATCTGACAATAGGGACTGCTGCCTTGAGATGCATCTATGTAATGGGTCTAGGCTTGAAGCTCTATCTAGCTTGGATCGTATCATTGAGATATGTAATGGTCCAATTAGAGAAGAGTTGAATGATCATAAATCCATGATTCTCCCTGTAGGAGGAGTTACTGGAAAGTTGGGACAAGCGATCCATTTGAATAACGACCAAGGGGATGAGATATATCAACCTAATGATGTCATTCATTCAGCTCATAGTACCCAAGAAGAGATGGCCATTATTACTGAGATATTAGTAGAAAGGCTTGGGCTAGTGGATCTACAAAGAGCGTAGATCGAGCTCTTAGCTGACTCACATGAGTAGCATGAGGCTAGTCCTCCTATTTTATGCTATCCTTGGTATCCTGATTAGTTTGATAGGATGTGCTGTATATGCCAAGGAGATCATATATTGCATGGATTAGAATGAACTATCCATTTAAGGGCAAGAGGGCCAGTTAGTTTGCAGTGAAATGTGCTATTTCTTTAGACCAAGAGGGTCCTATCTTTGTTTGGTGCAGGTGTGTTTAATGCTTTGTTGTTTTAGTGATTGTGCCATACAGGTTGGCAAAGTCACTAGAGGGAGGCTTTGCTATAAAGGAGCTTCTTGTGGCCATTCCAAGTGGTTTCGTCCCCTTTTCGAGTTTTTCCCTTAAGCAATTAATGATGTGTGTGCGGGTGAGGATTTCTTTTTTGTTGGGGACTGGCAATCAAGGCATGAAGTCCCAGGTTTAGGTTTTGTATATCCAGGGGAGGTTTGAGTAGTCATTGCCTCCTGTAAGGCATTGCCAAGCATTGAAAGACCTGTTTTAGATGGGAGTTCTAGTGACCCTGTTCTGTTGACTTGCTAGGCAGCTGTTCTAGGAGTTCCTGCTAGTTGTGAGGCAGTTAGAGAAGCCTATTAAAATACTGATGGAAAGAGCCAAAGCCCTAAAGATCTAAAAGACAATATATGAATATACGGAGGTGTGTAAAAAGGGATTTTAACCCCTATAAAAATAGAAAAGGAAAGAACGAAAAATCCTTGAGCTATTGTTTATCGCCTTGTGAAGGCCTGGTAGGTTCCTGGGGATGAGACAAGATCCGGGGCCAATGCCTTGTCTTTCTAGGGGTGGCAACTAGCTGAAAAGCAAAGAAAATAAAAGAAGTTTGGAGTGAAAATAAAAGTGAGCGTTAGAAAAGGATTCAGTGTCGCCTTGCGAGGGCTTGGTAGGTTCTTGGGTATCGATACAGGACCTAAGGCCGATGCCCTGTTCTCCTTGGGTCACTACACTCAGCTCCCTCCTTTTTACATGCACGAGTATGGAAAAATAAAAGCCTAAAAGACGAAAAATTGTGCTAAAAAGAAATACTTTTTGCTTAGGCTATAGGAGTCCTCACGTAGTAGGAGCTCCTAGTTGAGTTGTCCTTAGTTAGGTAGGTAATTCAGACCACCACTTAGGATGATCTCTTGGATAGTTCTTTTTAGCTTGGCTATGTTGGAGCAGTCGGTTAGTGACTAGCTTCGGGCCTTCTATCAAATTATGCTAGACCTACTCCTTGTGGATTTCATGCCTTGGTTTTGTCAGGGGGTAGGGTATGAGCTGTGATGTGATGTGTTGTGTTGTGTATTTTTTGTATCAGCTTGATGCTCCTTTGTGTTGTTTATGTGCAGATCTCTTTGTGGGATTCGATGGGCTGAGTTGCCCTATCTCATGGTCGCTAATGACAAATGATTTTTTATGCCGAGAAATGCTTAAAAAAAGCCAAAAATTACGAATATCAAGGGAAAAATAGACTTCCTCGAAGGTGGCGATGGCAATCAGTACGATTTTAAGCGGTAAGTCCCTAAAGCGCTAGTGCTTATTTTCATAGAAATCAAATGGTGGCGGATAGCCGCGCTGGAGTTTACATAGATGCAAAATGACGTCAGGAATCCAACGCAAGTCTCGGATCTCCATTCCGAGGTCGTTTGATCCCCCATTTAATCCTCACAAGGTTCGGGGTTGTGAAGCAGCTACTGGATCCTAGAAGCCAGGAAGAGGATGATGGGCCCCAGCTTTGTAGATTTCGACGTCAGAAAACCACCCGTCCAGACAGATCTCGAACCCGATGTCGTTTGCCCCTCCAAAAGCGAAAAAACCACTTGCCGGAAGTGTGAAAGCGAAAGGCATGAACTAGATAATTTGATTAAGAGCTTAAAAGCTCTTAACAAAGAGCTAAATAGCCACAAAGTGAAATGTTGGGGGGGGGCGGTTAGTTTTTTGCGCCCCATTTTTTTCCATTTTTTATGGATTTTCTGATCGATGGAGGTAGGAGGAATCCTCTTGGCCTTGAGATGCTTCTATCCTTCGCCCTCCATCGCCAAAAACGGATCAAGGAATGATGCACTGAGCAAAGAGATAAAAAAACCAGTCTTTCTCTCTCCTCCCTCTCTCTCCTGCATAGAGGCAATTCATGTGTAAGAAATCAAGAAGAAGAGGGACTGAAGAATGTTTGTCCGGTTGTGATCGGATTGCTTCAAGATGAAGAGGAGGCTCAAGAAAGAGGTTTAGCACTGAAGAATGGTTGCTGGTCAGTTTGTGGGCTGCCCATAATAATTATTAAAAAACCCGCAACACGCAAGACACGCTGTATGCTCCAATTTTATGAAGAAATTTGCTTGTTTTTGTTGTTTCATCGTCCAAATGTTGTTCATATGCAATGAATTTTTGTTTAAACTTGTTTGCATCATGTTTGAGGGCTGTAACTACAAAAATACAGAACCTGTAATGATTTAGAGCCATTATTAATTCTTTAAAACCCGCAAAATGTCATTTTTCAATGGAAATTAGTGGTTTTTTCGATTTTGAGTTGGAAAAAAGGAGTGAAAATGGGATAAACTCAGAGAAAATGTTAATTTTTGGTCAAAATAATAAGCCAACACAAATAAATCAGAAAATACCTATTTTCTATGAATAATAAATAGGAAAAAATAGTGAAGAATAGAGGAAATAGGGGTTTCCGCGCTCAAAAAATATGGAAAAATAAGATATATGTGCGTGAATGTTTGGTGAGGTTAAAGCATGAGGTCAAGCCTCAGTTTGGCCTCGTCCTTTGTGTTATAGTACGTGTTTATTAGTTTTTACATACAAAAATGATACAAAACAACCATTTACACCTATGCACCGCAGCAACTCCTAAACGGTGAGGGGGGATAAAGTTTGTGCGATGATCTAATTGCTGAAAAGATACAAATTCTGATTTCCCTCTTTGTGCTTAGCATTGTGGGATCGTTCCATAATTAAATATAGGCGACTAGTAGCACGAAAGTTCCGGTGCTAGTCCCTAAAGTAGCCTAACACGTAACGCTTCGTTAAAATTCATGAAAGGGCTATTGACTGGTTTTTTAATCATAAAATGGTTGTGCAGAATCGTCATACACCTTGCATCAAGCATGCCACGTGGTATCTCCTGGAATGCATTGTAATTGATTGATAAGCTTTGACCAACCTTGAGAGGATAGAAAACCTATGTCGTCGGTTAGATGGGAGCTTCCATTGGGGAAAGTTTTGTGAGGCAAATCAAAATCTCTTGGAATGCTGAATTATGAAAGAGTGCAGTTTGTGCGTTATGTTATATATGTTGGAGCGATGCATCTTAGAGCCAATCCCCGAGGTGTAGGAGAGTTGCAGTGGAGCTGCGGCAATCAGCGGAGAGGTGCTTCCCTATGTGTGTATTACGAGGCGTTATGCCTATATGTTATGGGATCTCCCTCTAACGAGACGCTCCTAGCCTGCGAGGCTGTGTGGTGGGGTTGTCTGTCGTATGCATGAGGTCCCGGCTAGAGCCATAGTCAATGCTGGCCCATTTTATGTCCCATCAACATACCAAGCCAGATCTTCATCATCTGGAATCAACAGATCACCTCATAGATACATATAAGATAGCACCATTGTATCCAAAGTCACAGAATCTTCAAAGACCATACAAACTACTTGTATATCAGAAGACCAAGCTCAACTCCAACCATCCTCTGGAAGAGGTAGATCCATCATTGAGATCTTAATATAGAATGCCAAATTCTACAACTGATAGTGGAAAAAAAAGGAATGGTTGGGAGGAATATACTCTTGAAATTACTCAAATGAAGACCATAGTAAGTCCATCCTAGACTGCAGTCTTTCCACTTTAGCTTGGAACAACGGATATAACGTGGCCTGTCGTTGGAGAACTGCCAAGTCCGCAAGGATCAAAGAAGAAATTGGTTGCTCAGGACTCGGTGTAGAAAAACGTAACTGGGGACCAGTTGCTCGTGAAGTTGCTGAATTTGGATTCTACTTTGTTCTAAGGTGGTATACTGGCTATCTTAAGCTCCTATGTTTGGGCGGCTAGCAGATCCTAAAGCTCTTGAGATTCCTTCAACAATCTATCTCGTTCCTCAGTCACATTAACCACTTGGATTTTAATATCAACCAACTGAGTGTGCAAACTAGAAATGTCCATTTTCTGAGCGTCAATGATCTTAGTTTGTTGCTCCATTTGGGTACAAAGATTAGAACAATGTTCATGAGCAGAAGCTAGCGCTACAGTTGCTTTGGTCAACTCCTCTTTGGTTTATTGGACTTTGTCATAGCAAGAGGAATAGAGTTTCTGGATACATGCAGTCATTGAGAGCTCAATAGAATGTTGAACATCTTGACATAGAAAGGGAATTGCATCTCTAGCTATCAAGTGTTGTACTGAAGGGATGAGAATCTCCAGAGTACCCTCATGATGTGCTCTAAAAATATTCTATGTCGTGAGGAAAGCTGGTAGGTGACTACTAGATTGATCAGGAATGGAGATTGGAGGAGGTGCTGAAGCTGATTTAGCCACTCGTTTAAAGTGTTTCCTCTAAACTACCACAGGAGGGATAGGATCAAGATTCTCAATGACAACATCAGAGTGTTCATTAGGGGAAGGAGCTTCTGGTGGATCAACTATCAAGGTAGGAACTTCCTTTGAAGGGGTAGCATATGCCAAAAAGACAGAAAGGTAGGAACCAAATGCAACATTAGTTACATTACCCCTCATGGCTCTGACAAAGTGTTGATCCATTTTTGACAGAAGGTAGGAACTCCAATCAATCGTTATGACTTTCAACACCATTCTAGAAGTTGTAAACAACTCCTTTGAAAGGTAATGAGAGGGTGTCTTGGCAGGCATAAGCCTGTCCTGAAGGAACTGGCATAGTTGCTTCCACACACGATTAGAGATCATGGAGACATTGATGCCAAAAGTGGTAAGAACCTTCTTGGGATCCAACATATCTTGGGTCTATTTCTGTAACAATTTAAGGATATCCTCATTCGAAAATAGTTGTCTATCAATAGGAAAAGAGTCTCCCCGATAGGGTAAAGACAGAGCCTTGCCTAAACTTTTAGATGTCAATTGGACAACGGTTCCTATGATAGGACCAAACCTCTTATTGTAAGAGGCTAGAAACAGATCACAAGTATCAGTATTCTCAGGAATGAGTGGTAAGGAGAGTGCAATGAACTTGGCTAAGCCTACTTTGCCAAAAAGTTCGAACTCCAACAATAAAGAATAATCGTGAGATACCAAGGGGACAAACGAAACTGGAGGAGGAGCTTGAGGTGCCATTTAGATAGATTACACACACACACCACACACACATACAATCACAATGAATACGTGCAAAACAACAGAATAACCGGAAATAATATATCGACCATAATAAGCACACACAAATGTGACTGGCCAAGTGACCATCCCAAACAATCCACATTCTAGAGAAAATTTTGCATGACCTTTACACATATGTGACCGAAAGCTTCATGTGATGCAAGACATACAAACACCATGAATCCTCGTATCAAGCAAAAAAGAAAGCTACAAACTGTACCCGTAATCGTATCATAGAAACCAAACCATAATACAACAACAACCCACTCATAACATGACCAGAACTCCGGTAAGCAATTACAATTTGAAAGACTGTACATGTCCATCCCACGAAGCGCTTTTATTAAAAGGGGGAATAATTGTAGCAAGGGGAATAAGTTTTAATGAATTATTTTTTAAAATTTAGTTAAAATGGTTGAAATTTTATTAGGTGTTAAACCTTAACAAGAAAACGGTGGTTCCTTCATAAAATATTAATTACAAATTATTAGGATGAAGCAGTGCTTTAAATGAAACTCGGACTCCGATACCCAGACTAAGGTTTCTAAATGAAAATTCATTGATTAAAAATTAAGTATGTGTTTAGCACTTTTTATGTAGTATGTACACTTGTGATGGCAGTGCATGCTAAGTGAACTGTTGGTTTATTTTATTTTATTAGAAAAACATGTATTTGGCGCAAGCGCATATGGAAAAGTGGGTGATGAAAGTTCATTTTAACAATTAACCATGGTTATGGGGTGACAAAAAGTAAAGCAAGAAATATAAAAAATAAATACCTAGGAGGGGTGTGTATGCAAGAAGCTGAGGGCGCACATATGGGTCCCAAGATGCAACGAGTCTAACAAGATAAAGAAAAAGTCACTAACTGAAAAAAAATGAAACACCTTATTTTAAAAAAAAGAAAATATCAAGGCGAGGTGAGTGGGGTCATATTTAGTTTGGTTAGTTGTAATTAGTATTTGGGTGTTGTTATTATTTTTATTGTTATTATTTATGTGTTTTTTATTTTTTTGGGATTTATTATATTTTTTATTTTTAAAAGAATTTTAATAATAATTTTTTGGCAATCAACCTTGAGTGAGAATTGAACCATTTGATTTAAACAATGTGTCTCTATTTTTTAGCATTTTTCAGCTTATTTTTGGGATATAAAAGTAAATTTCTATGAATTTAGGAAAAAAATTTAGCATTTTAGTCTTAAAATAATTTTTTTTCCATTGGGTATAATATTTGCAATGGATGGAACATGCCAAAAATATGCAAATGAGTTTTTAGGATTTTTTGAAAAAAAATTAGAATTATTTTTTTATCAGGCTACAAGAAAAGGTTATAGATAGAGAGTGTTACAAGACGCAAAAGAGTCGGTCACCTGTGGATTGGAAGGCAATGTTGACCTCCAATTCCTTAGGTACTTCTGGAACACTGGGACACTTACTGGTGATATGCCCGATCTTTTTGCATTTATTGCACTTCATTTTGTCAGGATATTTCTTCCAATAGTTGCTCATAATATGCCCCTTTTTGTGACAGAAGGAGCACTTAGTAGAAGCAGTATGGACTAAAAGTTGCTCACAGGAAATAAATGCTGAAGACCCTTCAGTATTATTTCTTTTCTCTTCATCCACGCATGACTAGATGGTAAAAATAGCATCTTCATCATGGATAGGTGCTTGAACAGAGGCAAGTTGTGCCATAAGCCCCTTCATATGTGAAATGAACTTGCTTAGATCTTCTCCATATTTGTATTCCAAGCTAAAAAACTCAATCTTGAGAAATATCTTGGAGTTCTTCCATGTAGCACCGTAGAGCCTTTCAAGCTCATCCCACTTTTCTTTTGTAGTTGAGAGTTGGTCAATGTGATGAATTAAAGATTCATCTAAATGAAGCATAATGATGGCCTGAGCCCATTCATCATCTTCTACATCAAGGGGATTGGATGGGTCAATTACTTTGGTCCCTTTTATGAAGGGCCAGTATCATCTTTCCATCATTTTGTATTTGACCAAGACTTGCCAAGGATGGAAATCTTTTCCATTAAATTTCCGAATTTGAGGATGGACATTAGCATAAGTTGTGGCCATTGGGAAGGTCTTACTACTTGTTAGAACAAGGGCAGTGTCTAGTCCCTTACAACCTTGCCACTGAATGCGGAAGAAAATCAAACAATTGATATCAGAGTTGTAATGAGGAGAAAGACTGAAAATCATACATATGTAATATTTAAAATATGACTTTGGTGGTCCTTTCTTATATGCAATCTTCTTCCGAGGTTTAATGGTTCTTTTAGGCTTCAATGATGTGAATCTAGACTGGACTTCGGGCTCCTCCTTGTGGTATGGCTTAGTGGATGAACCTTGTGTTGGACAAGGACGGTATATGATTTCAATGCTTTGCTGATGACTCCGAGGAGAGTACAATGACAATCATCCCTCTGATTTCATTGACCAGTGTACTTGAAAAAAGCCACACTTGATATGCAATACAAGTTTAGGATAGGATGGTCTATGTGTTTATAATTGTACACATAGCCTTAAACATGAAGTAAATCACTCAATTATTTAAATTTTTTTATGAAAAAACTCAGATTGTGTAGGTACCAGCAATAATAATGAGTAAGCAATGTGCCTTAGTGCTTAGAAGCACTCATCTCTAGTTTATGTTGCTAGAGGTGGTAGATGTCAATCTTGATGAGCTTGATGACGACCTTCCAAGTAAAAGAACCTCAGAAATGAAGTTCCTAGATTAGTAACTTACTTTGGAAGAGATGATTCAGTGATTAAAATCACTGTTAGTGACCAAACATTGAAAATTTTGAAGGTTGAAGAAGCTTGAAGCTTCCTGGCTATGGCTGCCAGAGACCCATAGTTAGGGTTTGACTCTGTGGGAGCAGCAGAGGAAGAATTTCTGAGAACCCTCTTGGGTGGAGGTAGCCCACTTGTGGGGCTATCAAAGCCCCATGTTGGCCGCCCTTATTACGTCTGTTGCAAGTCTCGCTACTGTACGAACTACCACGCTATCAAAACTACACCATTTTCTGCATTTGTGGCATTGCTGCCCACCATGTCGACCAATGTCAGGGATTGATATGCTGTGCTAAAGCACCCTAAGCTAAGGATGAAGTCTCTTGAACGAATCAGGAGCTAAAATTGCTTCTAATGCACACACCAACTCCTCCAAGGTCAGGGAATCTAGCTAGCTATGGTGGAAAGGCAGGTAACTGACATGGCAAGAGCTCTTCTTGTGCACTTAGATGTGTATAGAGGCTGAGGGAAGTTGAAGGATTAGAGATACCATGTTGCAAATCAGAGTTGAAAGTATGAGAGAGTGTGCACAAGAGGGAGAGAGAGAGCTCAAGTACAAGAACAATATCTTGTTTAGTCAGTTGCTCAAACTACAACTAGTACACTCTCCTCTACTTGAGTGTGTACTTTAGGCTATTTATATAGCCATTGGAGGAGTTAGGGTTAGGGTTTCCCCTGTCCTCCAATCCATTTACACCTAGCTACCCTTATTCTCTCTAGTGTAAGGAGAGTTCCTATGCTTATCTTTCAACAGGGGGTAGGGTTTAGGTAGATTAGGGGGCGGGGGGTTAGGTTAGTGGGGTGGGTTGGGGAGGGGGACGAGCAGGTAGTGTGGGTGGGCAGGGGGGAGGGTAGGGAGGGAAGGGGGTAGCGGGTGGGAGGGAGAAGGGAGAGAGGGGGGTTATTGCAGGTGGCGACAGGAGGCAATGCGGTGTCCGCGACTAGCACTGGTGGCGAGCATGGACGGACGGTGGCGACAACTAGCTTCGGCGGCGGGCAGCGAGCAGATAGTGGGGGGCAGGTGGTGCATCCGCAGCGCAAGGAGGATGACACCAATGGCCGAGACGAGGGCGACGGCAGTCGGGAGGACGACAGAAAAAGAAGAAGAAGAATAAGAAGAAGAAGAAGAAGAAGAAGAATAATAATAATAATAATAATAATAAGGAGGAGGAGGAGGAGGAGGAACAGGAGGACAGGAGGGTGGAGAAGGAGAAGAAGGGGAGGAAGGGTGGAAGAAGGAAGGAAGGAAGGAAGGAGGAGGAGGAGATGGGGAGAAGGAGGGAAGGAAGGGGAGAAGGAGGGGGAGGGGAGGATATGGTGGAAGGAAGGGGAGAAGGAGGGGGGAGGGGAGGATATGGTGGAAGGAGAAGAAGGAGAAGAAGAAGGTGGGAGGGAGGAAGGAAGGAGGGGAGAGAGAGGGAGGAGAAGAAGGAGGGGAGAGAGAGGGAGGGGTCGGGGAAAGGGAAGAAGAAAGAAAGGGAGGGAAAGAAGAGGAGAGAGAAAAGAGGGAGGAAGGAGATGGGGGAGTAAACCATCGGGGAGGGGGGGTTTTAAATTTTAAATATTTTAAAAAAAGGATAAATAATAAGAATAATAATAAGAAAAATAAAATCAAGGGATTCCCCCCTTATCCCACACATAAACGCGGGGTGGGGCCACGGGGACGTTGCGAGGGGCATAAAGGTGAAAACACATGCGTTCATGCGTGAGATGAGGCGCACGGAAAAATGGTGAAACAAAGAAAAATTAATAACCTGCAAATCGTACATCGGAACAAAATTTTGTTAAAAGGAAAAATGTGTCGGGAAATGAGGGGAAGATGAAGGAAAAGTGCGATGGGGTGTCCAAGGCAAAATCAGGGCATTCACATGGAAAAAATGTGAAAAACGAGCCCAAAAATATATACGAGAACTAATATTAAAAAATACATTAGCTAGAACAAAGTGAAGGAAGAAGGAAAAATGTGCAAAAGAATGTTCGCAACAATCCTGGCACATCAGAACACAGTGTCGATCAAGATAAGCCCCATTCATGTGGAAAACCCCCAAAAATCATACCCAAAAAGGGATTCAAAAATTAATAGTGAATGATCTGTGCACTGGAATGGAGGGCAGTCAAAAGGGAAAATGTCAGCACATAGATTATCTTCAGGGCTGTCACATTAAAACTCAGATCTGATGGGGTTAGAAGGCGTTCACATGAAAAAAACAATAAAATAAAGCGCAAAAACAAGAATAAAATTTAATAACAAAAAATCCAAAGGTTAAAACAGGACAGAGGAAAAAGGAGAGATGTGCAAGAAGGGTGGCCGGACAAGGTTATTCAATCAGAATTGAATTCTGAGGAGAATAGGACATGTTCATATGGACAAATTGGGTGTCGGAATGATAGGGTGTAAGAAGGAAAAATATAATGTGGTCCAAATCCTCATTGTCCTTGCATATTTGAGCTATGCCAAGCATTTTGCTATTGATATCCATATGTGTTTTGAGTGTCTCCTCGACCTCGAAAAGCTCCACGAGCTCTACCACCTCTAGCTCGTTGACTAGAGTAAAAGACAGTGTCTCTACCTTGAGATGTGTTTGAACCTATATCTAAGCCAAGCTTTACTTCTTCATGTAGCAACAGTGCAAGTAACTCATCCCAATCAGGGGGACTCTGTTCTCATAGAAATAGATGTATCAAATGCCTTATACTCCTTGCCTGACCCATTCAATGTCACTGCAATCATATCATCCTTTGAAACACGAGATCCAATAGTAGCCAATTGGTCAACTATGGTCTTTATTTTCATTGTGTATGCTTGAATGCTCCTGCCATTCCTAGACATGTTGTTGAACTGCTACTCAGCTATATCTTTCTTGCATGTGTGACATTACCATAATTCTTCATGAGTGCATCCCAAGCATCCTTTGGGAAATAGAAATTGGTAATCTACATAGCCATCACATCATAAATGCATAAAGAGAACCAAGGCAGTACTTTACTCCCTCTTTGCGACCACTGTCGGTGAGCTCTCTATTATCCGTGTCAGATTCCGTTCAGAAAATTTGGATTCACCCGTACATAAATCCCAATAGCCTCTGTCAATCAAGAAATTTTGCATCCTAAACTTCCATAGAGAAAAGTTTTTGTTATCAAGCTTCTCTCCCACAATTTAAGTGATATTGTCAGTGCATGGAGCATTTGTCATATTTGCAACTAAGGTATTCAATGCTATATGCAATATGTAAGTGCTTGACTTCCTATAATTCAGGAAAAGACTTTCTACAATTCAGGAACAGTTTTCCTGTAGTTCAGAAACAGTGTTCTTGCAATTCAGGAACAGTTTCTTGTAGTTTAGGAACAATTTTCCTGCAGTTCAAGAATAGTCTTCCTACAGTTCATGAACAATTTTCCTAACAACCTACATGCTGTAAACTGTATTCTAGCACTGACAAAACACAATCAATTGAGCATAAACCAAGCTTGAGTCAATTCAAAACATTCTATAGTAGTGGCAATATATCCCACACACAAACTATGCCCATATAAGCATCAATGTTTGTACTGTATGCAAGTAGCAGTACCAAATATAGCCAATCCACTATTATAACTAACAATATTTCCTCTATTAAAACAAGAGTATTTAGACCTCAAAACAGCCCCAAAACATCTTATTTAGTTGCCACTCTATGCAAGAGTTGATACATGTCCAACTGATTAGAATATATTGCATGTATATCAAGTGAAGATGATAGATATCCTTCTTGCAAATAATAACCAGTCAATACCCCAATATAACTAGCAACAAATCAGTCCAAACTTTGAACTTTCAGCACTCAGAGTATCCCAAAAAAAATCTACCACTCAAGTGGTATGATCCAAGCATTTGTCAGTAGTAAATAAGCATCACAGATACTTCAATCTTGTAGGTATACTGTCTCCAAATTTAGGACAACAACTAGTTCACTGTTTCTAGCTTGCAAATAAGCTCCAAAACTAAGCATTTGACACTCCAATATCATGCTCAAATGCATGCTAATAAGGGCATATACATTGTTAGGATGAAATCCATCAGTGCCCTGGAACCACCTGCTATTTACTACAGTAAACAGCCAATTTGCACAGGTCTATGCTGAATATCTCAAAATCTGTGAGAAATTTGAAAAACTTTCTTCTGCAAAGTTGTAGACCATGTCAAAATGGTCACAAACTGTGGGCCATTTCTCCAAATTTCATTTTTCTAGCAAGATATGGTTTCTGCAAAAAAAAAAACGAGCTATAGGCACAATCTCCTTTGATGACGTTTTTTCAGATCTGCTATCTTAATGTCAAATGGCCATTGCCAAGCCTTCAGGCTTCAAGCATTCAGGCGCTCTGATACCATGTTCAAGATTCAGAGGGAGAGAGAGAGAGACAAAGACATGGAGTTGTAATAGAGACTAGTGAACTCTCTTGTTCTCTTCTTCTTATTCTTCCATAATGCTTACTAAAGTCTAATCACACATAATTGATAAACACACTAGGTCACTAAGTGATTTGTACTACTAACTATAGTTGAGTCTAACCAACTCAGTTATTACACCACACACATGTAGAGTGATAGTTAAGATGACAATTGTCTAGATAAGGTCGGCCATGTCAGTGATACTGATCATGAGCTCAATTCTCAACAACCACATATAGGCAAAGTCCTCTAAATAAAGAGAGGCAAAACTGATATTTCCCTCATCGGTGCATTTGCATGGGTAGATGTGAAAATAAGCCTTTAGCTTAGAGGTGCACTCTTTCAAGTCAGTCAAGGATGGGGATTATCCATTAAACTTGGTAAAAATAATTTTATCATGCAGCTTGTTAGTGCCTTGTTGCCTTGTACATTCCATGTGGTCTATGCTACCCATGCATATATTGTCTCCATGAGGGCCATGCTAGCCAAATTATCCATAAGGTCCCTTCTACCCGTGATTACTCTGTGGGGCATACTACCCATACTACCCAAACTGAACATTAGGGCCTTGATGTCTAAAAGTACCATGTGCATCCTGCCCATGAGTGCCATGCATGCAATGTTGTCCATAAGTAGCTTGTGGAGTGGGCTATCCATGATTTTGGGGCAGGCATGTAGCTGCAAGTTTTAGTGGCCGAATATTCCAAGGACTAGATGGTTTGGCAATGGGAGATGGAAGGATAGGCTCATCATGCCTTATTGAGGGCTCACCTATCTCATAGGTGCTGAAGGAAATACCTCACATCCCAATGAGGCCTTGCTAGCCATGCACAGTCTCCAAGGGAGAGAGTCAGTTTGCCTCAAGATTAGATTGATGCTCCTTTGCTTGCATCAAGGGGGCTACCAATGTTGAGACAAGAGTGGTCATTTGCTGCATCAGTCTAGTCATCGTGGCCATCATCTCTCTATGTCCCTCAGTATGATGATTCTCATGTTGGCACAATGTACGATCAAACATAGAGTAATAGTCCAATTTTGGGGGAATTTCAAGAATCCCTGATTTCCTGTTGAAACTCCTCTTGGGACTTTTCTTTGCCTCTTTGTCCTGCCATACTAAGTGATGTCCGAATAGAACCTCTTGCACAAAATCTAAGATATCTTTATCTAGAGAGCTTCGCCCCCCACAAGGTGGTGGTAGGAGCTTGCAAACTATAGGGAAGATAAGGCAGCGGAGATACCCTGGAGGGTAGAGGGATATGAGGCGCAGCCAAGCTGGTGTCGAAATATCTTGGACTCTAGCATGGAGGCCTAGGATCACGTTATTAGCACCCTACCTTATGAGCAGGATGATCCTATCTACATGCCCTAGAGTAGAGGAACTGCATGAGGAGTATGGCACCAATCTAGAAGGGATGCTTCTAAAGGACTTAAGTGATGATGCCCTCCTTGAAGATTAGTGGTTGAAAGTCTTCAAGCACAAGTACCAAAAAGGTGCAAAGTTCTATTTGAATCACATGAACCTTTGCCTAGTAGATGATTGTAGGTTGCTAAAGATCTTGTAAGCCACAAAGTGGCATGGGCCAAGTTTGGGGAAGACATTATTTAGATGTGTAGCAATAGGGTAGCAAGGCTGGAATGGATGATTGAGACATGGAAAAGGGTGAATGGTGCCTTTGAGGTTGGTGTCCTTCCTCAGCAAAAGCCTTAGTTGACATAACCTACGAGCAATATTTGTACACAGATAAAGCTTGGGTATGTAGGGACAATTTGTGATTACATTGCTAACTTGGAGTCAATGGTGGAGAGGATGCCTAGAAATGCTAATGATACATTGAATAGGCTATCGTAGTTAAAGACTTTGGTCTAACAAAGGAAGGAGGTGTTGCTAAGGTATGAGGGGTTGAATGTAGTGGTTGAGTGCATAAAGGATAACATTAAAGTTTACAAAGTTCATCTCCAAGAGCTCCCCTAATATCAAATTCCATGTAATGATGTAGAGGTAAAGGAGATGGAAGCTAATCTATGAGCGAGCCAACAAATTCTACAACATCTCCAAGTCTGTGAGAACATAGATCAGCTTTAAAAAGAGCTTGAGTTTGAACAAGTATACTCAATGCATTTTACCTTAGTTGATCTTTAATTAACTAGCTTTCATAATATCCTCAAAAATTTTGGTCATTCTGGTCCTCTTAGATACATTTGGTGCTCTTTGATACAATAGGTAAATCTAGTACATTTGATACATTTGAAACTCTAGGGTACATTTGGTGCTTTTTGATGGTCCTTGATATTAAGGTGCCTTTTGAATCTTTGGTATATTTGGTACTTTTTGGTATTTTGTCTAAATATTTTTTGTGCTAAGCTACTTTTTAAAACTATTTGTAGGTTATTTTAGTATCTTTTTGTAGCTCTATTCCTCTTTGATAAACTTAGAGCTCTTTGGTATGTTTGGTACATTTCATGCTTTTGGAAATTTTGATATATTTGGTGTTTCTTTGTACTCTCTTTGGTTGTTTTTGGTACTAAAGTGCTTTTTGGTACTATCTTTGCTTATATTTTGGTAGTTTTTTGTCCTCTTTGACACATTTTGAGCTCTCTGATATTTAAAGCATTTAGTAGACTTTGGTACATTTTGGTGCCTTTTCATACCTTTGGTACAAATTTATATTCTAGTTGTCTTTGGTATCTTTGGTGCATTTTAGTATTACCTCAAGATATTTTTGGTACTACCTCCAACTATTATTGGTAACTTTTGGTAGTTTTGATCCTCTTTGGTACATTGGATGCTTCTTGGTACTCTCTCTTGATTATTTTTTGTAGTGGTTGATATTGTTACTTTCTACCTTTTGGCAACGTGTGTACTACTTGAAACTACCTAGGTCTAGGTAAGTAGATTGGTAGTTTTGGTACTGCATGTGGTAGCTCATTGGTACTACATGGATTATGTTTGGGAGGTTTGCTACTGCTTGTAGCTAGTTTGGTCCTACCTGGATTATGTTTGGTACTAGACTATTTTTTGTTTACAGGTCAAATAATATTCAGTAATAGACTATTTTGTGTCATAGGTCAAATGATGTTTTCATGATGTTTGGTAGTCATTTTTTGTGATGTTTTTGTTTTTTTAAGTTTAGTCATCCTTATTTTTTACCTAACAAACATAATACAACATTCTAGAGGTGGCTTGCAAGGATAGATAGGTCCACATGGACTTTGTCAACCAAGTGATCACTAATGTGAAGAAGGGGAAGAGGTTCACCCTCTTCCCTAGGTCACATATTATAGACATAGGCCCATCCATGTGTTTGGTATTTGTGCTATTCAGAGGAGTCATTGGAATATGCACAAGTTATGGGCAATTTCATATTGAGTGGAAGCATCAATATCACCCCCTTTGCTTTAGTGCAATTATGCATATTAGAAATACCTATGGTGGCAAAAGCATGGATTACCAAGCACTACAATGTGAAGAGTAAGTTGGAAATATTATCCATGATGGTGACTTTATGTGCCAATTAGAATCTCGATTTAGGATAATCATGATTATGGAATCACCTATGGTTATTGTGTAGATGAGAAACATGTGGCCAAGGTCATTGAAGATGGGAAGATTGTGTTTGAGGACCAACAAAGTCTACTGCAAGCAATATGTTTGAGGACGTGTGCCATTTGGGAGAAGGTGTCAAAAGACACAGGACCTGGAGCATGGCAGAAGCTATGGTGGATGGAAGATGAAGATTAAGCTCATGATGACATAGACAAAGACTTGACCAGTAACACAAGTGAATTAGGTTCCAAGATTGAGACTTGGACTCATAAATACAATCTTTTGTATAAGATTGACAATGACCAAGACACTAACTCAAAGAGGAAAGCATCATGATATTGCATTCATCATATATGAAAAAGTGGTAGTCAAGTACAATGCTTTATAGTTGTTGGATGGGTAGCAATCTCCCTCTCTGTGCCTGGGATAAAGTAGCTTGCATATCCTTAGCCTAAACAACCTCATACAAAGAGGCTACAGTAGGTGTGATTGCAAATATCTCAACACCCCTCCTCAATCACAACCAGAAGTACAAAGTGTGTAGAGGCTTTGGTGAAAGCAACACCTACAAAGTGTGGGTACACCATAAGCATGGCAAAACACCATAGGATGCCACAAAAAAGGCTAAGTGTGGGTACCACAAACATGGTGGACATCTAGAGGCTATAAGAGGGGCCTCACAAAGTGTACAAAGGCTGTAATACAAGGCTACATGAGGAGTTTACAAGCTTATGATAGAAGCATTTGGGCTAGGCATTACAAGGCTGAAAAAAAGCTAGTAAAAATTTGGTTCAAGGACCGTCAAGCCCTTGCAGTTTTCAATATTTCTTTTGACATAGATCTTTAATTCATTGCATGTCTTCTTGTCGATGTGGTCCAGCTTACTTTTTTTTATCTTGTACTTGTTCTTCACTTTGCTCTTTTGGTCCTCTTCTTCTAGGTCCTCTTGGTCTACTTCTTCATTGACTTTGCTTGCAACAATTGAATCAATCTTCATGTTCATGTCCCCCTCAAGCAAAGGTATCATCTTTGAGGCAACGGAAATGATTCCAATCCCTTGCATTATCTTCAAGGTAGAAGGCATGTCTTCAATTTCTTCAAATGAATACATTGATTGCTCTTTGGTGTAGGCAACTTCATGTCCTCCTACAAGTGGGACAAACAAGTCTTCTATGTAATGCAAATGAGCAACAAGAGTAATGTTACTCTTCATTGGAAGTAGCCATATAAATTTTTTCTTATTTGACATTCCCATGATAGGATATCAGCTCCAAATGACTAGCAAAGATCAACTGACTAGCAAATAGTTGATCTTGAATGTGCTAAAAGCACAAGTACCAAGAAGCACTAACTTAGTATCAAAAGATACTATCTTGATGAGCTTGGTATCGATGTTGATTCTTCTTGCTTGATGATTTGATGTGAACCCTTAAATGCTTGAGTCCCCTCCTTGCTGATAAAATCTTTCTTGTAAATCAGCTCAGAGAGAGAGAGGCAAGCTCTCCAATGAGAAGAGTGGGAAGAGTGAGGTTGAAAAAGAGCTTGAGCTCCTTGTTGAGCTTGAGATTCTTGAAATATTCAAAAATGCTCAAAGAGTTTTCCTCCTTATTGATTAATCAATGGCATTGAGTAGATGAGAGTTGCAAGGGGTCCCTTGAGCCTTCCAACTAGCAAAGATAAGCAAATGAAGGTTAGTCAACTTTGGCTATGGAGTCTATATTAGGGTTTCTACGGATAGCTTGGTTTTTCACTCTATGTGCAGTGTATACTTGATCATTTTCAAAAAAAATTATATGGGAATGAGTCTTGGATAATGGGCTTCCAAAGCCCTATGACCTTGGACAAGATCGTTGCACGTACGGACTAGCGTACAAACACGGTGCGTACGAATGCACTACATGTGCAAACAAGCAATGATTAGGAAAACACACAATGCTGGAGCCTACAATGAGTAATGTCGAGCTATGATGTGATGAATGGTTGCGGCCTAACCTGGAGGAGATATCCCTAAAAGAATTCTTCAAGACTTATGGCCTAGATGAGGAGATCAAGAAGCTTCAACATTGGTATGACATGCTATTTGGCTATGGCAGACTCAAGGTCAAGATGAAGGTGAAGTTGAAAATGAAGTCCTGAGCTAGAGGGGCAAAGATGATTACAGGTGAGAAGAGATCAGAGAGGCACTGCTATGCTCAGCTGAGCTCTGATACCATGTCAAAAGACACATGATCTAGAGCATGGCAGAAGCTATGGTGGATAGAAGATGGAGATTAAGCTCATGATGACATAGACAAAGACTTAACCTATTACACAAAAGAATTAGGTTCCAAGATTTAGACTTGGACTCATAAACACAATCTTGTGTATAAGACTAACAATGATCAAGACACTAACTGAAAGAGGAAAGCATCATGATATTGCATTCATCATATATGAAAAAGTGGTAGTCAAGTACAATGCTTTATAGTTGTTGGATGGGTAGTAGTCTCCCTCTCTGTGCCTATGGGATAAATGCATATCCTTAGCCTAAATAGCCTCATACAAAGAGGCTACAGTAGATGTGATTGCAAGTATCTCAACAGAAGGTACATGATGTCCAATGGAACCTAAAGTCTAGTGGGATGGAGGGGAAGGGGACTATGGTGGAGCTAGATGGAACACAATATGGGATTGACAGGGGGGCTTTGATATGGAGGAGAGAAAAACTATTGGAGGAAAAGACAACCTACGAGATGGTGTTGCTAAACATGTGATCATCAAAGAGGACATGGTCCTTCTTGATAGTGGTAGTAGGTTGGTGGATGAGGTTGAGGGGGTAGAGGATTGTGAGGAGAGTGCTAAGAGGCAAGTAGTGAGAGAGGAACAGTGGCAGGTGCAATAGATAAGAAAGAGGGCTAGGGTGATATTGAAGGAGTCATCAAGGGAGATGATGATCCAAAGGAGATGGCTAGTGCATTAGTGAAACCTCTATGTGATTTCACCTTATTGGAGTTCTTTTTTTTAAATAAGGAAAAACTGCCCCTGTGGTTGTTATAACAAGCCCTGTGTTTGCAAACTATAATTGTTGTAGCAATAGCTCTTTGCACTTGACCATATTGTTTCTGAATCTAGTGCATATGATTACTTTATCTCCTTCCATTATCTTCTAATTTGAAAACAAGTCTTGATTTTATCTTTGTCTTGTGCACCCTTCTTAATCCTAGACTAGGCATTTGGTATCAAACTACTATAGTACCAATGTTGTGTTGGGTTTTATAGCATAGGAATGTTGTTTGGTTCAACTTTGCTACTATCTAGTACAAAAATGGAACTTTTTTATAACCACAATTGGTACTATGTAAGATTTTGGTTGCAATTTGGGTCTCTATTCTAATGCATATTACGCCTTCACTGTCTCTATCTTTCTCAACTTATTATTGATTTTGACAATGTAGTAATTAATCCTTGGTGGGTAGATGAGAAATTGCAAGACATAGAGACACCAAAGGATGTAATTGCTCATGACAAGTGACTAATAATATTTTATGTTAATGATGTACTCTCAAATATCTACACAAAACCACAACTAGAGTTGGATTTCTCACTACACCAACCACACATAGTGCATGTAAATAGCTATTTATATTGTGCATGAGGCCTAATGCAAAGTAAGTGCTCATCTCTCTAAGCTAGAGAGTAGCTATTATGGTGTGGTCTTGTTGTCAAAGGCCAAAACTAGTGCAAATCCTAAAAATTTGCTTTCCCTACTATTTCTATAAAGCAACGCTACTTAAAGGTATAACTTTATGTGGTGTTCTGCCTTATACTATTTATAAATATACTGGCATGATGAATGTTCTAACCTACCTTTTTTAACATACATATTTAGCCAAAAGGAGTGTGAGGAGTGGCTACCTTCTATTGACAACATCTCGCATGTGCTAGACAAGGTCCACAATAATCCTATGTTCCTAAAGCTATTGAGGACTATTTAGGAAAAGGACCCAATATATAAAGCTACCGAAAGAATTCTTGTAGATGATGGTCTCTCAAGAATTGTTACAAGATTTTTGTGGCCATTTGATCATACGAGCCTTCATATTATGACCCAAGACAATCCCTATACTTGCATGACCTAATAGAGCTTTCGTTGATTGACTCAATTGAGGATGCATGCCCAATGATATATAGTCATAAGCATCCATTATTTGATTTGAAAGATAACATTTCCCCCCTTGTTTGATGGTTCTTTCACAAGGGATACTTCTATCAATTTGACCCCCTATCATTGAGTGATACTTTGTACCATGGAGTACACTTTTTATTTATGCACATGTTGTAATGGAAGTCCACCTCTTGTATTTATTTTCTTGTCCAGTGCACCAACTTTGATGTATTTCTAACATTGTGTTTGATGTTTATAGTCTTATCTAATGATAGAAGTGGTATTTTGGCATATCTCTTGTGTTTTTCTTCAATTTGTATTACTCTAGCTTGATGCCAAAGTAGCACTTCACATTGCGAACCTTGGTACTATAAAGTACCAAATTTGGCACCAAATAGTTAGTACCATAATTTAGTACTATGGTGTGACATGGACAATCTATAGGGTCAAAGTGGCAGAATTGATGTTTTGAAGTAGCTTATGTTGTGCTTCTCTAAATTTTTTGTAACAAGTCTTTTAATAATTCAACATTACACAGCACCAGATTCAATTGAAGACATACATGACCAAAGGGTGGTTGTAATATCCCCCCTCCCCACGTAGGAATCCCCCTCCCTTACTAATTGAAAATAATTGAAATTTTTTTAAATCTCCCCCTTGGTTGTCGCTAAATAGGTGGCGGGGAGGAGACGGCCTGGTGATGACAACGATGAGAAAGAAGGTGACAATGGCAAAGCTAACAAAGACAACGAGTAGATGATCACCACAAGATGAAGATGAAATCGACGGGGGGAGGGCACATGTGTGCCACCTCTCCAAACCCCCCCCCCTTCCTTAAGCAGAGGAGTGCATTAATTTTCTCTCCCCCTGTTGCCGGCCTATAAAGAGAGAGAGAGAGAGAGAGAGAGAGAGAGAGAGAGAGAGAGAGAGAGAGAGAGAGAGAGAGAGAGAGAGAGAGAGAGAGAGAGAGAGAGAGAGAGAGAGGGAGAGAGAGAGAGAGAGGGAAAGAGAGAGAGGGGGTGAGAGAGAGAAAGAGGGAGTGGGTGATAGAGAGGGAAAGAGAGAGAGAGGGAGAGAGAGGGAGAGGGTGATAGAGAGGGAAAGAGAGAGAGAGGGTGAGGGAGAGAAAGAGGGAGAGGGTGATAGAGAGGGAAGGAGAGAGAGAGAGAGAGGGAGAGAGGGGACCTTCTAAAGAAGATTCTCCTTCTCTTCCCCTCCTTAGGGGGTGATCACACACTCCTTCCCTTCCATGTAGACTTATTCCCTTTTTCCCATGAGTTTAACATCCCCTTCGTGATAGAGGAGAGTCAACCTGGCACACTATACATGCATGGAAAGGATTATACAAAATATACATCAATGGTACATGGATTGATCTTGCATTAAAGTCGTGCATCCATCCTATGATGGTTTCACATAAAATAATGGTTAAGGAGTTTACCTAGTGTTGCCAAACCATGAGTTGATTACAAATTGCACAATAATTTAGGGATTATTTTACATTGGAAGATAGTCTTGCATCGTTACTAGTTTGTCTCGCATTCTTTGCCTTACGGGAAAGGAAGATAAAGTCAAGTTAAAATTCTGCATAATATCTCTCTTTGATCCCAAGGGGGAGAGCGAATATGTGATGGAAATGTTATCGCAACTATTTCTAAAATGTTTGGAAAAAAATACCATTATTTTTGTTGGTTGATCAAACAACACCCTAAATGCTTTTACATTCAACTGATTGTTGGATTGTGGTTTGGAAGTGCTTGTGATTGATGGTAAATTCATGGCAAGGGTCTGTGATGTGACAAGTTGCCATGGGGATAAAGGAATGTTTTCTTAGAAGATGATATTAGGCTGATTGCCTTGATTGTGCTTGATTCTTAACTGGATTGATTAAGGAAATGATATTTTGTGTGGGTGGATCATCTCCAAGGTCACATTGTGCTTCAACCTGAGAGAGAACTGCTCGATTCACGGGTCGAAGATCGAGTGTGGTGAAAAGGCCAACCACAAAAATTGTGTCTCAATCCTAGGCTTCTTGGGTTTAGGTGGAGCTCTAGACATCCCTTGCTCGAATTTGAAGACTACTGTAGTCCCAAAGTCTCTGGCATTGGAAGATTCTATTTTAGATAAAGGATGGAAATTATGGTGCCATGTGATTTGGATCGGGTACTTTTGCAAGGCAGAAGAGACATATAATTTCTCTTGTATGGGCAGAAGACAAAAATTAACCCAAAAATAAGTTAAGGAACTTGTTTGTCAAAAGAACTGCTTGCTTTGTTTTTGTATCAGTGCCATAAGTTACACGAATGAACCTTGTTCCTTAAAAGGCTTACTTAAGGAAGCTGATTTTTAAATGCCACACATAATTTTGGTAGGACATAATTAGAAAACTAAAGCTATCAAGGAAAGTGGGTGGGCAAAACTCTTGATAGGTCTATCCTACGATAGGGTGGTCCTAGAGAACTAGGAGGCTTCTCACAAGGTTTTACCATCGTTCGACCTTTAGGTATTGTTAGGTTAGGACCCTGATTCATGCCATTTTAGGGGACCAGAATGGGACTATGCCCTACTAGCAAAGAGGTTGAGTAGTGCATCCCTCTCATTTCCCATTCTCTTTGAACCAAGTGCGGCATGGGTCTACTTTGGCTTGGGTATCTCTACGTAATGTAGGATGTCTAGAAGACCTTGACCACTAGGAACCAAAATTTAGGTCGATCCCAATGGGTTTGGTAGCAAACGTTCCATTGCAAGAGGCAGACTTGAGAAACCCTAGGTGAAGAACCCCATAACATTCAATGGGAGTGCCGAGTGGTGTCGTTTAGATTCATCTCTCGATGGAGCGCTAAAAACGGGCTTTGACAGCTGATAGGCGGGCACATTACAGTGGTACAAAATATTATGAACCACCCTATATTGTGTTCCTCTGAAATTTTCTTTTTTTATTTTTTGGACAATCTTACAATGTATAGTATCAAGGTACCAAATTTGGTGCTATAGCTACCAAAATTAGTGTTGCAAGTGCCAAAACTAGTACTACTACAAGTATCAAAATTGATATTGTAGTCTCCAAATATGGAATTGGAAGGCTTCAAATCTTGATACTATAATTACCTAAACTCTAAATATCAAATTTGGTACTATAGGTATCAATTTTGAAATTATAAGTGTAAATTTTGGTACTATAAGTATCCATTTTGGAATTGTAAGTACTAATTTTGGCAATGCACATTCTAATTTGATAGTATATTACAAAATTAATAGTATGATATTTGGTATTATAGTGTGACATGGATAGTATGTAGGTTCAAAGTGACAAAATTGGTATTTTGAAGTAGCTTATGTTGTGCTTCTCTAAAGTTTACTATCAGGTACCAAGTCCTAACTTTCATTGGGACCTAACACTATATTAGAGAATTTGGGAATCTCCCAAGTCCCACTTTCAAATAAGGGGTAAAGATTTTGCCATGTGGCTAAATCTTAACCCACCCATGCTTCAAAGTGGGACTTGGAAAGACAACCTATATAGTAATTAGGGAAAGCTCCACTTTCAAGTAAGGGGATAAGGTTTGATCATGTGGCCAAATATTAACTATATTGGGAATTTCCAAATTCCCTAATATAGTGTTAGGTAGAGTTGGGTTTTTTGGAAGTGTGTTTTTTTGGCAAGATTTTTATCTATGGAATCAAATTAGTAAGCTTTTACACCAACAAATATCATAGATTAGCATTGAATTCCTTACCTAAGCACTCTTTTAGAGCAATGACTTTCTTACATAAGATATGGCTTCTACACCACAAATACCCTAGATTAGCATTGACTTCCTCCAAATAGATAGAAGAGGTGTATGAGAAGAAATGTTGGTGCTCATAGATGGAAAGTTGGATGTGCTTACATAGGCTAGACATCAAATAGCTCCTGCCCCTAACTATAGCTTAGATTGTTCCACACTCCTGTTGATTCCTGAAATGACTTGAATTTTTGGCTGCTTTTTGCTGTTTTTATTGGATTTTTGTATGATTTGAATGATGCTTACTTGATTTGGAAGTTTTTTGGAGTGTTTTGGATAAGATTGATAGGTTTAAAAAGCTCATGATAGTTTTTAGAGGAGGTATGATGTTCTAACATGTTCTATTGATGTCCTGTAGTGTCTGATTGGTTCTGTTGAGCTTCTATTTTGTTCTATTTTCTTTTTGTACAAGAGGATAGAATGATGATTGATGGAGTTTGAGATTTTTTGGAAGCTTATTAAATGATTATTGATGGTTTTGGAATCTGATTTGCATTTTACTTTATAGAACCATTTGCAGCCAATGGGTACTTTGCCTTCAGGCAACTTGACCAAATCCCATGTTTCATTTTCAGCCAGTGTTGCATATTCTTCATACATGGAAGGACACCAAATTCTCATCTACAAAATTGCATCATCAAAATTCGTAGTTCTTTGAAACCTATTACTCTAGTCATGTAAGCATAATGACGGGCTGAATATCCACTATATGTCAACTTGTCAATCGGTTTTCTAACTCTTTTAGACCTTCTTAATTGTGGTTCACTCTATGTCTGCCTCTCATGAGGCGGCACATACCTGCTATGCCTTACACCAAGCATCATAACTAAAGGTATTTCCAACTCATTGTCCAAACTATCACTGCCACAAGTGACTCACATCCTACTGTTAGTGGACCACTCACATCATCAAACATCTTTTCCTTTCCTTTATCCAATCACCCCCTCATTGCCATATCCATGTCACTGGATGTAGGAGTACAATTATGCAGTCGTCCTGTCCAAGGACTAATTGTAGATGAAGCATCAACTGTAGGACCACTTATAGAAGTACTCATTGAAGAAGAATTTCCAACATTAGTAGTGCTGGATAACCCATCAAAAACCACTGCAGTAGGATTACCATACCATGAAGCCAACTCATCAAAAATTGCATCTCTGTTGATCAAGGTCTCGTGAGTGGACTATACATAACATTTGTAAGCCTTCATGTCTTGTGCATAACCCAAAAAAACACTCATGACAAATTATGGATCCAATTTCTTCCTCTTTTCATTAGGAACATGCACGTAAGTAATGCAGCCAAACACCTTAAGATTCCAAATGTCAAGCTTGTGCCCATATAGCTTCTCATAGGGAGTTACGTCATAAATCTCGATTGTAGGAGTTCTATTCAGCACATAAATAGCAATAACCACTGTTTTAGCCCAATAAGGATTTGGCAAACTCTTTTTATTAAGCATTGCCCTTGCCGATTCCATAAGCACACGATTTTTCCTCTCTGCTACACCATTTTGATGTGGTGTATAACTACAAGTAAACTGTCTTTTTATACCATATTTGGCAACATACCTGTCAAACTCTTTGGATACATATTCTCTGCCTCCATCCAATCTTAAATATGAGATATAATAGCCCAGTTCATTTTCAGCATGCTTTTTGAAGTCTTTAAAATCATCAAACACCTCATCTTTGTGTTTCATAATGTATAGTTGTGTTGAAATCATCAATGAAAGATACATAATATTGGGCACCACCAAAAGAAGCATTATGAGACAGACCCCATACATGCGAGTGTACTAATTGCAATGGATGAGAACTGTTTGTGACATATCTCATAAAAGGAAACCTTTCTTGTTTCCCAAACTGACAAATAGTGCATACATGTCCAATATCATTGTATTTGAACTTAGGTAACCCAAGTACAATCTCTTTTTGCTACATAGATTTCAACTTCTGAACATTTACATGGCCAATACATTTATGCCAAATTTCAACATCCCGTACAACTCCATCAGGATGGGAAAACATGGTTTCCTTCAATTCTAGAATAGATGCATCCAATGTAAAAATTATGTCATCCCTTCTATCTTTAGCAATCAATTTGCAACCATTACCATATTCATCGATAAAGCATCCATCCTTATTGAATCTGACTTGTAGATTTTGCTCTACCATCTGTATACCTGACAAAAGATTTTCAGTGGGATCGATGGTACATGAAGCACATCATGTAGACTCTTTTTCTTACCATCAGGCATAAGCAATGGGACCACACCTGTATGTTGAATATCATGTTGGGTATCATCCCTAGTGTAGACATATCCATGAGAACCTGCAACCAACTCATCAAACCATTCTCCGTGGGGTATCGTACGATTAGAGGCCCTTGAATCTATATACCATTTCTCATCTCTGCCTTGCTTAGGTACATTCTTTGATACATGCTACATATAGCAAATAACCTATCTCCCTAGTCATCCTAATCACTAGAAGATACATGACTTCCATGTTGTCTCCATTTTCCTTTCATGTCTTCTTACTTCTTATGACAATCTTTGGCAAATGCCTATATCTGCTACAATAATGATAGTCTTTTTCCCTGTTAGACTACTCATTTGACTGTCAGGATCCACCACCTCTGCCTCTTGGTGACCTCCCCCTGCCTCCTAAAGTCGTATCCTCGTTGACCCTGCATATTCAAGCTATTCCATGCATTCTGCTACTCTTGTCCATAGGTATTTTCAGTGTCTCCTCGACCTCAAAAAGAACCACGGCCTCTACCACCTTTTCCATGTTGGGTAGAGTAGAGAATGGTGTCTTTGCCTTGAGATGAATTGGAACCTGTGTTAAGACCAAGATTTACTTCTTCATGCAGCAATAATGCAAGCAATTCATCCCAATTAGGGGGTTCTTCTCTTACAAAAATATAAGTATTAAATGCGTTGTACTCCTTTCCAAGCCCATTCAATGTCACTGCAATCATATCATCCTCTTAAATGTTAGACCCAATAGTAGCCAGCTGGTCGGCTATTGTCTTTATCTCTATTGTGTATGCTTGAATGCTACTACCATTTCTAGACATATTATTAAATTTTTGCTTAAGCTGTATCTTCCTTGCATGCGTGACATTACCATAATTTTTCATGAGTGTATCCCAAGCATATTTCGGGGAACAATAATTGGTAATCTACATAGCCATTGAATCAGAAATGCACGAAGAGAGAACCAATGTATTACTTTGCTAGCTCTTTTCATAACGTGTCCCCCTCTCCACTTGTAGGACACATCTTAGCAGCCCATCGAGAAGAGAGTCCAGAAAGTGCCTCCCGGCACTCCCAAGGAATGTCACAGGGTTTGCAATCTAGGTCTTCTCGAGTCTACCACGAAGCGGAAGCATTCCGGCCATTCCCACTTAGGACAGACCTAAATCAGGGTTTCCCTAACGGTCAAGTTCCTACGAGGTAGCTAGCGTTGAGCCCAAACAAACTACTTGTGCAGAAACATCAGGGTCGAAGCGGATTAATACTACACTTGGTTCAAGGAGAATAGGAAACGAGAGGGATGCGAAGCTCGACCTCTCTTCCCGTAAAGCATAGTCCCATTCCGTTCCCCTAAAACAACATAAATCGGGACTCTAGCTCTATAGTTTCTAGGTCATTGTTACCTCACTATCAAATCCATTGAGAAAAGTTCTTGGCCAATCGGGACCACCCTTCCGTAGGACGGACCCATAGTTACATCAATCGCACTTTCCTCGAGTTTCTTTAGTTATCTAATTACCTACAACATTTAGTTTGACAAGCAAAAACAGCTTCCTTAATTAACCAATTAATCACTGGTTCCTTTACGTAACTTAAGCATTGACATAGAAAAACAATGTCAAGCAAGTTCCTTTTCAACATTTGATCTTTATTTATCAATCTTTGGAATACATCATATAATCCTCCCGAAGGCTATTCTAGCAATCCTCAGGGATTGCTATTCCAAGTTTCGCCCATTGACTAGTATGCGGCTTCAAGATCCCATCTCGAGTCACATCGGCCTCTTGTGCACGATTCGGAGGCAAGGGATTTACGGCCAGAGCCTCCCCTGGCACCCAAGTGTCCTCCTGCTCCAAGTAGCACCCATAGAGAGACCTCTCGGGGCAGGTTCGGTCCACATACTCGGCATGGCTAACAACCCCCTTGAATAGGGTCAGGCAGATAGTCAGAGGTAACTGATACTGCCTCTCCCTACAGGCTTTTAACCTGAAGCATTAGTTATTTTTCTGGCATTAATTCCTTGAGAAAAGAAGTACAAACAGTGCTCCTAAGAGTACAATCACGAACATTCTAGTGGTCGTTTGTACGGCCAACTGCTAAGGTGTGATTCCTTCTCCTCGAATACATCCAGCATTCGATACAGGATCAATCATGACTTGGCAAGATCCCAAGGGTTTCGTAAGTTGTGTTGCTTGTTTACCCCTTTTTCCTTGGGTAAGGGTTTATACCCTGTTGACCCAAATTGTCACTACCTTAGGTATCCTTATGTCTTAGTCAATAAATCCTAGACAACCCTATTGTCCTAACTTGGTTGGTCAATTGCTTTCTTGGCAATTCGTAACTGCCCTAGCTTGGCAAATCAGTTCCCAAGGAAGAGTGATGTAGCAGGATGACTACTCATCCTCTAGAAAATTTGTAACGTGTCCCCCTGTCTACTTGTAGGACACATCTTACCAACCCATCAGGAAGGGAGTCTAGAAAGCGCCGCCCGGCACTCCCAAGGAATGTCTCGAGGTTTGCAATCTAGATCTTCCCGAGTATGCCACGAAGCAGAAGCATTCCGGCCGTTCCCACTTAGGACTGACCTGAATCAGGATTCTCCTAATGGTCAAGTTCCTGGGAGGTAACTAGCGTCGAGCCCCAGACGAACTACTTTACGCAGAAACGTCAGGGTTGAAGCGGATTTATACTGCACTTGGTTCAAGGAGAATGGGAAATGAGAGGGATGCGAAGGTCGACCTCTCTTCCCATAAGGCATAGTCCCATTCCGTTCCCCTAAAATAGTATAAATCGGGACTCTAGCTATAAACCCTAACCCAAGGAAAAAGGGGTAAACAAGCAACACAGCTTACGAAACCCTTGGGATCTTGCCAAGTCGCGATTGATCCCGGATCGAATGCTGGATGTATTCGGGGAGAAGGAATCACACCTTAGTAGTTGGCCATACAAACGACCACTGGAATGTTCGTGATTGTACTCTTAGGAGCACTGTTTGTACTTCTTTGCTCAAGGAATTAATGCCGAAAAAATAACTAATGCTTCAGGTTAAAATCCTGGAGGGAGAGGCAGTATCAGTTACCTCCGACTGTCTACCTAACCCTATCCAAGGGGGTTGTTAGCCGCGTCGGGTACGTGGACCAAACCCCCCGCAAGAGGTCTCTCCGTGTGTGCTACTTGGAGTAGGCAGATGCTTGGGTACCAGGGGAGGCTCTGCCTATAAATCCCTTGCCTCTGGATCCTGTACAAGAGGCCAACGTGACTCGAGATGGGATCTCGAGGCCTGCATATTAGTCAACAAGCGGAACTTGGAATAGCGATCCCTGAGGATTGCTGGAATAGCCTTCGAGCGGATTATATGATGTATTCCAAAGACTGATAAATAAAGATCAAATGTTGAAAAGAAACTTGCTTGACATTTTTTTTATATGTCAGTGGCTAAGTTACGTGAAGGAACCAGTGATTAATTGGTTAATTAAGGAAGCTGTTTTTGCTTGTCAAACAAAATGTGGTAGGTAATTAGATAACTAAAGCAACGCGAGGAAAGTGCGGTGGATGTGACCCTGGGTCCGTCCTACGGAAGGGTGGCCCTGGTTGGCTGGGAACTTTTCTCAAAGGATTTGACAACGAGGTAACAATGACCTAGAGACTATAGAGCTAGAGTCCCGATTTATGTTGTTTTAGGGGAACCGAATGGGACTATGCCTTACGGGCAGAGAGATCGAGCTTCGCATCCCTCTTGTTTCCCATTCTCCTTGAACCAAGTGTAGTATAAATCCGCTTCGAACCTGATGTTTCTGTACAAGTAGTTCGTTTGGGCTCAACGCTAGCTACTTCCTAGAAATTTGACCGT
The DNA here is from genome assembly GCF_053477565.2 of Lygodium microphyllum. NCBI lineage: Eukaryota > Viridiplantae > Streptophyta > Polypodiopsida > Schizaeales > Lygodiaceae > Lygodium > Lygodium microphyllum. The sequence continues at coordinate 14,933 of NW_028229718.1, read as the reverse complement.
TAGGAAAACCCTGATTCAAGTCGGTCCTAAGTGGGAAAGGCCCGAATGCTTCCACTTCGTGGCAAACTCGAGAATACCTAGATCGCAAACCCCGTGACATTCCTTGGGAGTGCCGGGCGGCAATTTCTGGACTCTCTTCCCGATGAGTTGCTAAGACGTATCCTACAAGCGGACAGGGGGACACGTTACAGTTGGTATCAGAGCGAACCGACAAGATCTAATATTTACAAGAAATATTAATGAGGGAAAATAGAGAAATGTTACCGTTAAGAACATTTTCTTACTTACTTATCGATGCTGGCCTCTACAGAGTCGCAAAGCATAAAACAAATTCTTGGTGTTCCAGGTTATGTTTATGACTACAATGCATGCTTCGGATTATCGACGGAGGCTAGGCATGATGAATATTTTAGATCCTATCTACAATCCTTCACCCTTGCACGTGGAACGGAGATGGACGGGTGAATCAGGAATTTATTACATAGCTGCCCATCGACTTGCATACCTTCAGACCAACTTGAAGAGAATCAAGTGGATGGAGGATTTAAAGATTGTGAAGATGTACATCTTTGTTGAGGCTCACGCAAATGCAACCCTACATGTCGACGGTCGAAAGGTCAAGCAAAACAAGTACGTGTACGAGGAAGTGACTCAAATAATCCCTGCAGATAGAATCAAGGTGCTAGGACGTTATGAGAAGAACGGGTATCAAAGGAAATGATACCCCAAGCTTCTTATGACCTATCGATTCCTGAAAATTCATGACCTCACTCCATATTATTACTCAGTTTCGGTAGCCGAATGTAGCACATTCTTATTCTCCCCAAACTGATGTGCCAATCAACTTGTTCTACCTTCCCAAAATAAATGTACTCGAAAGGGCTATGCCCACATTAATGAATAAGATTTTTTATCATTGTTTGTCATGTTTGTAAGTGTTGATAAAGGAGTTAAGTGATTAGGTCACTTGGCTAAAAGCTGAATTGGGCATGTAATGTAATGTGAGAAACATTTAGCAATTTTTTAATGTAAAGATTCTTAATGCCCAGGCGCAACCTCACGTACAGATTCCTAGTCCTACCCCTGCACCAAGTACAGCTGTAATTCAGGAGAAGAAGTTCCTTCTCAAACAAATCAAGCCGCCTGAATTCAATGGAAAGGGAAGGATTGTCCAAACTGATGCTGAGATCTAGATCGAATCCATGGAGGATTATTTCAAAGCAGCAGATACTGCACCCGCTTACCAAGATATGCTTGCCAAATTGAAGCTTATCGGCGAAGCAAGACTTTGGTGGAAACAATGGTGCAGAGACCAAGGGATCTCGAAAGGGTCAGTTACTTGGGAGAAGCTTAAAAAATTTGTGCAAGGGAGATATTTACCACCTGCCTACCACACACAAAAGATGAATGAGTTCTATGAGCTGAAGCAGCTTGGTCTATCCATTGATGCATACTATTCAAAATTCGTCTCTCTCTTAAAGTACGCGCCACAAATGGATATGACACAACAGGTGTCAAAGTTTTGTGCTAGATTAAGCCCACCCATAAACACCCACTTGGAATCAATGCGTCTAACGGATCTGCAAGACGCACTCATTCGAGCTGCACTGATAATATAGGAGATGCAGACCAAGCCAAGGAATAACAGGACTTAGTCTTACAGGGATCAGAATAAGAGAATGCTTAGATCTCAGACCAAGAGAGTGTAGGGCTAAAACTAGGGACAAAGGAAGAAAGCTAGGGTGAACGCTACTAATAACTTCATTCTTGGACAAGGTAATGGCTGCAACCTCCGTTGCTTCCATTGCAACGAGCCTGGTCACTTTAAAAGGCAATGTCCCAAGCTTAGCAGAGGACAACATCAAGGGCCATTCCAAGGAGCCGTACATGGCCAAGGAACCACCATCATGGCCAAAGGGAGAACCTCTAGTGTTGCCAACAAGGAGCTGTGTGATGAAGAAGATCCATCCATGGAAGCTGACATTGAGAGGGCAACGGTTCATGCCTCCCTTCACAAGAAAGGCCAATTCTCAGTGATTCAAACCCCTTCGGATTACCAAGGTTCATGCCTCCCTTCACAAGAATCGCCAATTCTCGGTGATTCAAACCCCTTTGGATTACCAAGGTAAAAGCTTCAAAACCTTGATTGATTGTGGCAATACACATTCCTTCATTTCACCATTCTGTGCAAGAAGATTAGGAATAGCCACAAAAGATGCACCTACCTTACTTGTGGAATTAGCAAATGGTTGTGAGGTCTCTTGTACCAGGCAAACTGCTAAGGTGAAATTCCTACTGGGTGGAAAGTCTACTTCGGTCAGATTCAAGGTAATGAACCTAGGTGTCCACGAATGTTTGCTCGGTATGGATTGGCTAATACCCAATGATGCCCACATTCACTGTGGAAAGGGCGAAGTTTCCTTTCGAAATTCTGAAGGGGAACTAGTCACAACTCAATGAGAAGCTGGTAAGCCAAAAATTCAGCTAGCATAAAGTCTAGTATTTGGTCAATTGATCCTTAGGGTGAGAACCTTAGATCATTCTTACATGGGTGTTTAACTAACCCTAACATTCCATAAATGTGGGTAGGACCTTTGAGGTCAGAAATATTTGGTTGGCATCCTAAGTGCGATACTAGGCAAAATTTTAACATAGCTTAACCCTATTTAGCACATTGAGGTGTTTGTCATACTAACTATTTGCACCTTTATGAATCCCATGTGAGTTACACAATTACAAGTGATTTACCTAATTGATCTAATTGTCTTACGACAAGAGGTGATCTTTCCTTAGAGATGCAAATACTTTCCCTAAAAGATGTAAATGACTGCAGATGTATGAGATGTATCGTTCCATGCAAGTATGCAACTTCAAACCATAGACCTTGTGCTTTTATGCAACTTATAGTGATCTTTCTTTTCCTTGCCCTATGCGATATTGATTGACATTCAGATCTTGTTCTTTAAAACCCTACGTTTTATGCATCGAATTCAAGCTCTAATATTTTTAATGAAGATGCATTCAAACTTTGATAAGAAAACTCCATGCATGAGCGAATGCCATGAGTCCATAATTAATTTAATCCTTCCTTTAGCACTTAACCCAACCTGGAATGTCATTATCATCCTCGGGGGGTTCACTATATCTATATTCTCTATATAACATGTGTTCATGGCCTATTTATAAATATCCTAATCTGTGAATTTTTTTTGAATAAAACACAACCCTTTTCTATTCAATCTGTAAGTAACACCTTTATATGACACCCTTCTGTATGTAAAAAATGTATAAAAAAGGTGTTTTAAAAACCCCTTATTTTGAACTCACGTTATATATACTTATTTTCATGAGTGACCCCCCCCCCCCCCCCCCCCGAGTTATCATCGCATGCAATTTGCAAGGTTCATAAATCCTTTCCATGCCTTACGACTATTTGGGCATCATTTAATGACCGTCTACGATTATCTTCTACATGAGTCACAACCAGGAATTTATTTCATAAGTGCATTATGCGACATAAGCCTTATCCTTTGCGAGATGCAACAAGGATGCCTTCTCACAAATTCCATCTTTTAACTTATGCATCATATGCTCAAAAATGTAGCTACTCATGACCACGAAAGTGCAAGCAAATGCAAGCACTCAACATGCCACTAAACCTTGTAAATCGAATGAGTAAATGCATTAAATTTCCCTACGAGAACTAAAGACATGCTTAATGCATCCTTTCATGCGGGAGTATTATCGAAACCTGGGCATTAAGAATCGGGGCGTTGTCCACTCGCGTACTCGGGTTGGAAGCTATTGTGTGTGCTCCTCTCGCCTTTTGCTTGGGAGCCATTGGTGCAGCAGATTTCTATTTAGTGAACTTCCTCTTGGCTCTCTTATGCATTATGAAGTCACTTCTACCTGATATCTCCTCCTCCGCACAGGACACAAGCCTTGCAGGACATAGTTTTAAAAACCCGGGGAAGCACGGGAGAACAAGGCCTAGAGAAGCTTTAGTTAGAAGCTTCCAATTCTAGATACAAGGATGACGTGCAGAGAGAGTGATGATTGGGGAGACGGAGATGACGATGACGATGACGATGACGATGACGACGACGATGACGACGACGACGACGACGACGATGATGATGATGATGATGTTGGCAACATGGTGCAGCAGCACGATGACGGCGGCAGGCAGCTCCATAGGGCGGCAATAGCAACATGGCGGGCAACACGATGTCCTCTCTCCTCCTCCCCTCAAGCTTAGGATTCTTATAGGTTGTGAAGGAGGGGGTAGCCACACAAGTGGCAATATGCATGCTCCCCTCCCCCATGCTCTTCCAACACCACTCATACTTCCACACATACTCCCTCTCCCCGTCATGCAACAGCTAAAGGGGAGGGAGTTTATCCAAAAAAAATTGCAAAAATTATCCCTTTTTGTCCCTTGAAGGGGTGTTCCCGTGTGGGCTTGCGGTTTCGAGCCACAGCTTCCTATACGCGATGCGGGGTTGGTGTTTGTTGATGCACCCAGAGGGAGCACTTAGCCCAAGGTTTTTCCGTTGCGAGAGATTACTTTGAGCATCTTTTGTGCGAGATTTAGGGTCTTGAATATTTTGTAGCGGAAATATTACAAAATTAGACTTGTACTTAGAACTCGCCAAACTTGGTCTAAGGAGTGGCAATACTATTTTGTGATATAAACACAAGACCATATGACGTTGTAGCTTGTAGCACGAGTTAGGTGTCAGTATCTGACTTGTGGGATTATACCTTTCTTTGTATGGTCTTTCTTGATCAAGAATACCATTGATCAAGATAAGGGCTTGGGAGTCCTCTTGACCCAACCCAACCCTAACCCTACTAGGCCGATAACGCTTTGGCCCTAGGGTTCCTAAATTCATACGGAAGTCTAGTATTTGGTCAATTGATCCTTAGGGTGAGAACCCTAGATCATTCTTGCATGGTGTTTAAATAATTCCTAATATTTCATAAATATGGGTAGGACCTTTGAGATCGGAAGTCTTAAATCGGCATCCCAAGTGTGATACTAGGCAGGATTTTATCATAGCTTAACCCTACCTAGCACACTGAGGTGACCGTCATATGCTAACTAATCAGACCTTTATGAATTTCAAGTAGGCTACTTATTTACACGTGAATTACTTAGTTGATCTAACCAACCCACGATTAAAAATGATTTTTCCTCTAAAGATGCAAATGCTCTCTTCTAGAGTTCGCAAGACTTTCCTTAAAAGATGGAAGTAATTGCAAGATGTATCATTCCATGCAAATATGCAATTTCAAAACCATAGACTTTTTGCCCTTATGCAACTAAAGATCTTTCTTTTCCTTGCCCTATACTATAATGATTGACATTCAAAGCTAACTCTTACAAACCCTACGTCGATGCGTCGAATTCAAGGCTTTAATATTTTAATGAAGATGCATCCTTTCCCAAATTCAAGCTTGACAAAAGAACTCCATGCATGAGCGAATGCCATGAGTCCATCATTGACTTAATCCTCCTTTATCACTTAACCCAATCTAAATTGTAACTGGGCATTAAGAATCCGGGCATTGTCCACTCACGTACTTGGTGTGGAAGCTCCCACGTGTGCTCCTCTCAACTTTTGCTTCAGAGCCATTGATGCAGTAGCTTTCGACTCAGCGAGCTTCCCCTTACGAGTTTCAAAGTCACTCTACCCGAGAGTCTCCTCTTCTGCACAGAAAATGGGGCCTTGCAATCATGGTTTTGAAAAACCCGGGGAAGGTATGGGTGAACAAGGCCTATGGAAGCCTTAATAGAAGCTTCCAATAGAAGCTTCCATGCTTCTGTCACACAGGCAGATGATGTGGAGAGAGAGTGATGATTGGGAATGATGATGAGAGAGGTGATGATGATGATAATGATGATGATGATGATGATGATGATGATGATGATGATGATGACGATGGGGCACATCAGCAAGCGGCGGCAGCAGGCGGGCAGCTTCCACAAGGCGACGGGCAACACGACAGCACGATCCTCCTCTCTCTCCTCAAGCTTGGGGAGGGGGAGTTTATATATAGTGTGAAGGGGGGGTAGCCACACAAGTGGTAATTGCATGCTTCCCCCTCCCCATGCTCCTCCACCACTGAAGTTCCACCATACTCCCTCTCCCCGCCATGCAATGATTGAAGGGGAGGCGGTGTTACATAAAAAAATTTGCAAAAATTATCCATTATCCCTTTTCCCCCTTGAAAGGGGTGTTCCCACGTGGGCTACGGGTTTTTGAGCCATAGCTTCCTATACACGATGCAGGGCTGGTGTCATTTGATGCACGCAGAGGGAGCACTTAGCCCAAAGTCTTTTGTTGCAGGAGGTCACTTGAAATTTCTCTTGCACAGGGTGTGCGGGGTCTAGGGTCGTTAATATTTCGTTGTGGAAATATTACATTTCAACCATTTTCGGTGAGCTCTTGATTGATCCTGTGTTTGACTCCATTCAAGTTATATGGGTTTAGCTTTAGTCCCTGTGCATAAATCCTAGTATCCTCTGCCAATCAGAAAATTCTGCATCCTGAACTTCCATAGTGTGAAGTTCTTGTTATCAAGCTTATCACCAACAATTTGGGTGATGTTATCAGTTCCCTAAGCATTTGCCATATTATTGTATCAGAAATTTTTTAATCAATTCCTAACTCCCCGCAAACCAAGATGTCTTACTGACCAATTTCAGCCTTCAACTTTTATGACAGTTTTCTTATTGATACCCTTTATAATGTTAGAAACTTCAAAAATTGGGATTTTTAAAATTCTTTCTATTGAACTCATGTGATGACTTGCATGTTTGTGAGTGATCCCCCTCCTCCCTTGGGATTGAGTCTAGTGCAAGAAGCTCTTCCAACCTTCCTTATGCCTATGCATCTTCTAGAACAAAGTATGTTGCGAAGTTCTTTGACAAATTTTGAAGAAGTATGGATGATGGTTCGAGTAAATTATCTTTCCAAATTTAGTATTCAGGACGTCACCTTGTATTGTACATGCAAAGTGACCATCACATTTTCTTTCAGTCCATTTAATGTGCCCAAACACCATTAGTTGCCTTTGATCTTCTATGCTATTGGAAACTCAAATGTAGTATTTGTCTTGGGATATTGTATGATAACACGATGAGCACCTTGGGAGGTTTGTAGAGAAAAAGATAATCATTTGTGTACTTTCTCCATTAAATTCTAGTCTAGTTTGAAGATGTTATCAAATGGCATGGATGAGATCTTCGATCCCAACCACATCAACCCAGTTCTATGCAAATCTATCTTACAAGAGATATATTTAAAAACATGAATTGGGATAAATCAAAACAAGATAACTCTTCTTGACATTTTTCCAATCTTCATTGAACTTTGAGTATCTTCAATCACCTTTAACTTGAAGCCTTCGATGGTTCCATCATCAATTATATCCCACTTTGTAAGCAAATTGAATCTCTGGGGTTTCACTATACATAAACCTTTCTAATGAGATGCCTTCAAGGCTTGAACAATGTTTTCAATATTAAAGGAAAGAGGACTAAGATGCACTATAAGAAAAGTTCATGCTCCTTCCATTGGGAGAAGAGTATGTTGGAGCATAGGAAAAAAATTATTAGACTTCAATTCCAAGAGGAACACAAGGAGCTATGTTGTCAATGGAGGGATGCATCAAGTGAAGTATCCTAGGAAGTAAGGCAACAAAGGATGAACTCATTATCTTCTAGAAATTGGCTCAAGCACATGAGGACAAATTGAAATAATTGGACACTTGGATATCTTGGTGGGAAGTGAGAGGGTTCCACTTGGAAAAGTAAATGTTGAGTCAAGGAGGTGGAGGTCACTCTTTTCCCACAAACAAGTTTATGAGCATAAGCATGCATCTACGAGTGTAGCTCTTAGATATGCTCGTTAATTTAGCTTTTACTTTGCTTATGCTACATGCCTGCTATGGTAGACCTTCAGATCACTCATTTTAAAGCTTATTTAATGGGAAGACATGAGGGCTTTGAACCAGGTCTCAAAAATATGCACAATATGTTTATGGTAGGGTATGAGGGAATGCTAATTAGAAAGTGTTTGGTGGATCTAACATCAACACTACCAAAGGAGTAGCAAATAATATCCAACCTAGAGAATGGTGCCAAACAGTACACTATTATGCTAAAGAGGAGAAATTTGCAAGCAATTATTGTGTTAGACACTAATAGGCATAGACTCAAGTATGAGAATGTCACTATTCATCATCCAAGGTCTAGGGAAGGACCAACACTTACTCCAAGCATCCCTAAGAGATTAAGCTAGGAATGGGCTATTCATCAAACACTTTTGGATCTTCAATTCACATGTTAGGGATTGTTGGAGGAGAAAGCAAATCAATGTGGTGCCCTTGTCCATGATGGTAGAGAAGTGTATGCTCGCACCATTTGAAGGGTGGACCAAATATAATATAAGTGGATAAAGTCAATTGGTAAGCATTATGGTTTTTTCCCTCAAGTGTAATTCGCTTGGCAAGCACTGGTGAGCATATTCAAAGCTTTTTTGAACTAGCAATACATATGCAAAAGGTAGCCAAGGATAAATTTTTAACTAGGATGAGACATCTAATCCTAGTTTTTTTTAAAAGATGTCTTTTGGAGGGTATGGAGCATGCCAAATGTTCAAAATAATCCTTGCAATGTATGCCCAAAATTAGAGAATATGGTCATGTTATCAAGTGGAGTGAGAAATTAAGCAAGACAAGTAACGAGTGCATTGAGACTGCTCATGTTTTGCAAGGGAAAAATACTTGTGAAACTATAGTTATCCACATTGAGTCCCACATTTTCTAGGTTGCAATAGTGAAATCATCAAAGAAGACATGGATCGCCTTTTTTGTGAGCCTATATGAGTTTCTAATGTACTAATACTTGGATTTTTCTCTAGAGAATTAAAGAAGGGAGACACGTATGCCTTGGGTGCATCTATCACATGTGTTCATTTAGGGTTCTAGGATTGGAGCCCTTAGTACATAAATTTTTATGCATCAAGCACATTTGACAAAGTTGGGCATCATCCCCATGGTTGAAGTGTCACATTGTGCCATTTGTGAGTGGTATTTGGGTGATTTTTTATATCTAGAAGTGAAATTTGGGTTTGATGGTTATGACTATATATATCACATTTTGGTCTTGTTGAGCTCCCTAACTTATTTTGAAGTAAAATCTTATACCATATTGTTTAGTGGTTGGATGTGAATTCTAGCTTGGTAGGCTAGAATAGTCTCTTTCTAATTTTGGCAAGTATGGTGTCCTCCTAATTATGGAGCCCAAATATTCATTAGTTAGTGTAGACTATTGTGTTTTGTTTTTTGAGTTATAGGAGTGTAAACATGCTCTTAATAAAATTATGGTATGAAAATAGTCAATATTATATCAAACCTCATTTGCACATAGTATTTGGATGTGAGTCCTAGCTTGATAGGCCAATATCGTATCTTCCTAATTTTAGCCATGATAGTGTCCTCCTAATTGTGGCCTAAATATTCATTAGTGAGTTCAAGTTGGTGTGCTTGGTTTTGATAGGTATATGAAAGTAAATGTGATCTTCTCAATAAAATTATAGTATGAAAATAATCTACCTTGCATCAATTCATGTACATATTTGGTCCATTCATGCTCGATTTATTGTGTTTCTCAGTCCAAGTTTGCTCAGTTTAAAGTAATCCTCTATCTACCTTAACAGTGAGGAGATTGAATAAATTCTATTCAAAGGTTAGGAAAAACTCTTAGATAGTTTTCCTCATTAGGTTTTTTTCCTTGATTATTGAGATGATTTATATGTACCAATTCAAAATCCATACAAATAGGGATGCCATTGAAAGTAGCATAGGAGTAGCAAGAGAGACCTTTCCTACGTCCTTGTTAGGGCTCCCCCACTAGAAGCCAATTTCACCTAGTGCAATAAATGATGCCTAGTGCAAGAGGTCACTAGTAGGGAAGGTTCAAAATGGAAACCAACAGGGATTCGAATATGCTACTATGCCCCGTCACTAGCCTACAATGGAGAATGAGATCCCTTGGAGCCTGATTATTGTATTGAAAGGTCACAGATTCTACATAAACAGCAATGTGACTCCACAAAAGATAGTATACCTTGGAGATGGCACAACTTTTATGATCATTGCTTGGAAAAATAGACATTGATTTTATAGGATTGCTCATTTTTGTTTGTTTTTTTCATGATTTAAGTTACATAAGAAAACATTGTTAATGGGTACTTAAGGATGCTATTTTTCTTTTTGTTAGCTATTAATTAGGTAACTAAAGATGGATGCATTGGAAGATGCCTATGAGCTTGAAGGATGTATTAGAAGGCCCAAATTCTAGATAAAGAGGACGATGAGACTAAAAAAGATAGTATGCCTTGGAGATTGCACAACTCTTGGAAACATATTTGGAGTAAAAGACATTGATTTTTGAAGGACTATTCCTTTTTTTTTCATGTCCATGACTTAAGGTATATGAGATGCCTTCTCTGTATACCTAGAGACCTCTAGTAATCAACTAAAAGTTGAGTCCATGTGCATCATTGCCCAATCTCCCCTAAGGAAACTTTGGACTTATTTGAATATGGGAATAGAGAATCTACTTCAAAAGGGAAGCATGCATAGGTTATCCCTAACAACATTACACCCACCTAAGAAATCTCCCTTTACAACCAATCAAAGACAAGAGTAGTGCTAACACCACACTTGGCTCAATTGGAGTCAGAAATGAGGTAGAGTAGAACATCAATCCCTCTACCCATAAGCCATAGTCTCATATTGACCCCCTTAAAAAAATTTAATCCTGATAATTATCCTACTACATTTTTAGGGTCACTTTCTAACAGCTCCATCTAGTGCTTAGGAAATGTACCTAGCTTATCAGTTCCATCTAGCCATAGGTAATCGATCATGGAGATCAAGGCCTCCCGTTTCCTTAAGGAGATTTATGGCAAAGAAGACTCCCAGTATGCTTTTGTCTCTTGCTTTCCTTTTTTAGCACCCTATTTTTAAATTGGCTTGGTTGAGTATTGTTTTATCCTAAAATTTGCACTTTTTTAAAGCCTTCGTATGTTTATTACAAAAGAAATATTTTAATTTCTTTTACTCCTCTAAATTATATTCTCTTTTTTCATTATTATTTTTTGAAATGTGCTTTTCCTCATTGTTTCTTATAGACAAGGCTAATGTGCTCTTGGTGCTATTAGATTAATATGCCGTAAATTTGTAGAATGCCTAATTTTTTGAGATAAAACATGTAGACTAATAAATTTTCATTGTTTTCATGTTAAATTATTTGTTTTCAAATGTGAAAATATTTTTATATTTTAACATTATAGGTTAAATTTTAGCAATTATACTTGTGTTTAACCATGTGTAAATTTGCAAATATGTTGAGAATTCACATCTCCTTTGACAAAATCATTTATTTAAAAAAAATTATCTTAATTATTTTTTTGATATGCACATTATTTATTGATTTGAAAAATGTAATAAATACATCAGATCCTTTTCCCTTAAAGAAATCGAGATGCCCTCATCTTGAGAGAAAGTAGGGGTATTCTTTTATAAACAAAACTAGAGAGTGCTCGTCGCGTGAGAGAAAGTAGGGATGCCTCATCTCAAGAGAATCTGAGGGCATTCTTGTATAAGAGTTGCCCTCTAATTACAATGGCATTTTCATTAGGATAATCCTTCCATTATACTTAGGTAGGTCACACATAAATATAGGAATGTGTCACGTGGGTTTAACATAAGGAAAATATAAAATATTATATTCATACATTTTATACATATAAGAGGGTTCCATATTAAGGGATTGTTTATAGATTGAATAAAAATGGATGTGTTTTTTACATGGAAATTTCACAGATAGGGGTATTTATAAATCGGCCTTGAATGCACATGATATAGAAGGTATGCACATAGTGAATCCCTTAAGCCATTGTGTATGGTGATACTTAGGATTATCTCCTTAGAGGATTTTCCTTGTTTCAAGGATTCTCTTAGGTTACGTTTCTAAAATCCCTTGGGCATGTATAACTCTTTATTCATGATACATGCTCACATCCAATACATGTTTGGGACTAGGATTCCTTGGCCATGCATAACTATTTGTTTGTCTCATCACAAGACTAAGCACATAGGGATTGAGTAGGCTTGCATGAAAATCATTATGGATTTTGAGATGTGGTGGTAGTTTGATTTTGTAAACTTTTTTTACTTATTTAATTATTTCACAATGTCCATAATATCTTAAACTATGCTTCTTTTATTTTCCCAAGGATAATGAGGCTTTTTCATGTCTCACCCTTAGAAAATCCATGTTATCTTCTTTGAATGTTCGTACATTCCTCACAAGGTTTACATATTATTCTAATGATTTGAGTAGCTTTGATATCATGTTGAAGAGCTTGAATCTATTGGTCCATTTCTCCAAGCATGGCTTTGAATGTTTCCATCTTGGGAAGGGTCCAAAAAGTTTATGAGTGTGTGGTATTCTCATCTATGCAATGCTTGATATCTGGGCATCTTGATTGTCTATCGATAACTAGCATTGTAGGCCAATAAATATCTCATTTTTTATTACACTAGGTTATAAGCAAAGAGCCTTGGAGTAGTTCAATAAAGAGATATATTTTTAATTCAATTCCAAGTAGATGGTGATCTAGAAGAGGTATATGCTCAATCCACTATCTCAATTCTCAATCACAATAGGATCTTAGGATTTCCTCAATGGTTTGGTTCACTCTTCAATTTGGCCATTAGCTAGGTGATATTAAAGCACAATTGAGTTTGTATGGCCTAGAATAAATAAGTCCATAACTTTGAGGTAAACTTAAAGTCTCTCACACTAGCTATACTCCTTAGCAATCCATGAAGTCTAATTATCTCCTTGTTGAAGTCCTAACTTGAATCAAGTGAGCAACCTTGGTCATTTGTCCACCACTACCATGATGGAATCGTATCCACCCATAGAAATAGGTAATCTATCTATAGAGTCCATGATTATTGACTCCCATTTCATATGTGGAATTTCCAAGGGTTGTAATTCTAAAAGCATAGACTTGATTCTTTTTGCCTTAACCTTATGACATATTATATGCTTTTCAATTATGAGGAATCAAGTGATCATGAGATTTTATGGGGATATAAATTACCTCATTGGCTACAACCTTGTAGTTCAACTCAAAGTCAAATTTTGTGAGATATTAACTTCCCAAAAGTACCTGTAATATTATTGTTTTATGCTACTCTAGAGTCTAGAGTAAATTTAGGATTTTCTATAATTTAGCCTTTGATTGGATGTGATTGATACTTCTAATAATATGATGAATATATATATTTCATATAACCCCATGGCAATTTTTCCTCTAGTTGGAAATCATGTTACACTTCCATATAGAACTACCATTATAGGTAGTTTCTCTATATCTCAAATTACCTTTATAGGTAGTTTCCTTCTATCTAGAACTACCTTTATAGGTAATTTTACTCTCTCCAAAACTACTTTATAGATAGTTTGTTAGTATATTTTAAATAGTCCCAAAGTACATTCCTATCAATCAAAGTATCTTCTAAATAATTCCAATCTAACTTCAATATAGTGCCTTAAGAACTCTTTCTTCAACACCACCCTCAAGTACAATAGTATACTTGCTCAATACCAAGTCACTTCTTGAGAATTATAAATTGATCAAGGCTAAGGGGTTTGGTCAATATGTCTACAACTTGTTGATTAATAAAGTAATGTATCACATTTACTTCTCCGTTAAGGACTTTATCCCTTGTAAAATGACACTGAACTTCTAGGTTTTTGGTCATAGCATGTAAGCTTGGATTGTCAGTAAGATCAATACTAGGGAGTTATCACAAAACAAGTCAATGGCTACTCCACTATGGATTTTTATATATTGAAGAATTCTCCTTAGTCATAAGATTTCACATGTGACATTGTCTCCTCCCTATACTCATGTTCAATAGAAGAAAATTCAGCTATATGTTACTTCTTAGTAGATAATTTGATAACTCTATTGCCAAGTGAATAGTAATAGCCTAATGTGGATTTTTTATTTTAATGTTTCAAGCCTAATCAACAAAAAAATAAGCAAATAATCTCAACTAATAGAAAATGAGAGATATTGTCTTATAATCATAATGTAGACTAGGAGACCAACCACTTTCCTATAGTTGTTGGCATCAAAAAAATTAGTACCATCAACTTTGATAAGATTAAAATTGGCTTCCATGGAATTGTGGGTAGATGTGCAAGACTCCATATTGAACCTCTTTAAGATATCTTAAGCATACTTTGTTTGCGAGATAACTGTCCCAATACCTTCAATACCTGAAAAGTAACTTCATTTTTTTTCACTTCAAAAAGTAATGAAGTTGTTTAAGATATTTCATATCATACCTAGGCTTCAAGAGACATTTTAGTCTTTGGATGAGATCTGATTACTCCCTATGAAAAATACATCATCTACATAAAGAATGAGTATAGTATCATTACCTTCATGGTTAATAAAGAGAGATGGATATGAGCCTATGTTATTATGGAGTTCATGGGAAGTGGGAATGTCGAGGTACATGCATGACAAGTGGGACTTGGACAAGCTACTATTTTTTTAGAAGCTTCAATACTCTTACATGAACTACCTCTCACATAGTCTGCTTGTATTCCATTCTTGAAGCCATCAACTCTCTTATCATTGTCCCAAGCAAGCACTAACATGAATAGCAAAAATTTCATAATAGACTCACCTTCTTGCCCTTGTGCATCGTAGCCTAAACGTGTTTGAAGGCCGATTGATAGTGTCCTCATGATCCAAGTGTAGCTCCCTCAATCCACTCTACCCCTCTACTACAACAATTGATCTACTCCAATAAAGAGAGGAAAATAG